>NC_134503.1:8928665-8973665 GCF_040206685.1 Ascaphus truei
CCCCGCTCCCAGAGTCAGCGCACCCGCACTGCTGACAGGCGGTGCGCTGAGATACACAGACCGCGATATGCGGTCTGTAGGGAGCGGGAGCCGGAGCGGGAGGTGGGCGGGTGGTGGGCGGTTTGACAGGGAGGGGGGGCGTGGCTTGAGCGGAGGGACCCGCTACTCTCCCCCCCCCTCCCTCCACGGACTCGGGCTGGAGCTGGAGCTTCGGTAAGTATTAAACACACACACACGCAGGCACTCATACATACATACACACACACACACACACACACACACACAGGCAGGCACTCACGCACTCATACACACACACACACACAGACAGAGGCAGGCACTCACGCACTCATACACACACACACACACACAGACAGGCACGCATACACAGACACACACACAGAGAAAGGCACTCACCTGCTTTCACTCCACACTCCTCCCCGCTCCCCGAAGCCTCTCCTCCTCCCGAAGCCTCTCCTCCTCCCGAAGCCTCCCCTCCCCATTGGCTCACAGCCACACACGTCACGCGTCAAAGCTAGAAAACACCATTCTCTGGTGTCTCCAGCGGCTGACGCGCGACAGCGTGTAGTCAGCTGTGCCGCCAGTGGGGACCGGGACCGACTCGCGAGGATTCCCCTGCTGGTGGGGAACTCGCGACATTGCCGCCCGCGCCAACGAGCGCAGCGGGACCGAGGCCTAACTCACAGATCGCTGGGCTGCAGGAGCGCGCGGCAGAGGCACGCACGGAAGCGCGCGGCCGTAGCAGGCAGTGTGAGCTCGGCCTAAGAGGGGATATGATCACTATATACAAATATATTTGGGGACAGTATAAGGAGCTTTCAAAAGAATTATTCATCCCAAGGGCAGTACAAAGGACTCGAGGGCATACCTTAAGGTTGGAGGAAAGGAGATTTCACCAGGAACAAAGGAAAGGGTTCTTTACAGTAAGGGCAGTTACAGTGTGGGGTTCATTACCCATGGAGACTGTGATGGCAGATACAATAGATTTGTTCAAAAAATATCTTTTTAGAAAGGAATGGTATATGGGGATATATACCTAATAAGTAAACATGGGAAAGATGTTGATTCAGGAAGTAATCTAATAACCAATTTTTGGAGTCAGGAAGGCATTTATTTTCCCCGTATGAGATATCATTGGATGATATGACACTGGGGGTTTTGTTTGCCTCCCTCTGGATCAATATACTGTAAGTACGGATATAGGATAAAGTATCCATCGTCTAAACTTAGCACAGGTTGAACTTGATGGAAGTATGTATTTTTTCAATCTCCTCTACTACTATAAAAAAGGGCATCAAACAGAAAAAAAGGGGGGGAAAATCAGTATTACCTAATACTGCACCTGATTTATTGAAAAAGAAGTATAGGATGTTTAATGAAATGCTGCTTGAAGGTCTCTTCATTTTATTCCTTGGTGTACATAGGCAGGTCCTTCAGGCTTTCATCAGAAGGCTTTTTCAAGCAAACCCTTCCCTGTTTATTTAAAATAAACGTTTGCGTGTGACATGGGTGTAGACCATCCCAACTGAGAATGATTACACACTGTTCACCCCTGATCTCTACCTCTTACTCTAAGTACTTGGATATCTTCGGTTTACAGTATCTGTAAGGCACCACATGTATATACAAATAAAGAGGCTAAGGATTCTGATGGTCAGCCAGCTCTTGTTTTCTTAGATCTCCCCACATGAAAAGATTGATGTCCTTGACGTTGTATTAACACTACAGCTGATGTAAGCGTATAGCTGATCATTTTCCTTGTAGACATTCCAAAAACACAACTGCCCATTGGATCGTACCCAACTTCTAACTCTCTTCCATTCTTCCAAGAGGCAGCTGCACAGGGACAGTAAATATAGCTCATTCTTCAAACCGTTCACCTTGCCGTCTTGCCTATAAATGTACTCTGTTGTTTGCAGAGGACAGTGCATTACAGAACAATGCATTCTGGGATATTCCAGCAGCAACCCGGATAGAGGTAATCTGGCCAAAAACGCTTGCATATTCACTATTACTTTCCAATGTGTTATTGGTCCCACTGACTATTGCTGTGATAAATGTAAATTCAGTGTTTTTCATCAGGGGTACCTTGGGTGTCCCTAAAGGGCTCCCTGCAAGTTTCAGGTTGTTTGAAAATTGTACCAAATACAGAAGAATGTGCAATGCATCTGATCTCAGACACGCTATTAGAGAGGGTTGGGGTTCCTTACAATGCATCTGATCTCAGACGCGCTATTAGAGAGGGTTGGGGTTCCTTACAATGCATCTGATCTCAGACGCGCTATTAGAGAGGGTTGGGGTTCCACAGCCAAGTAGACTGACGTGACAGCAGGCCGACGGGGAGACGATGACGACGCTGGAACGCATGCGCATGCGCAGAAGAGGACCGTGACTTCACTGGAACGCAAAAACCGGAAGTGGACAAAAAAAACGGAAATAGACTCTCATGGACTATTATGGCTATGCATGAAGGTAGCACTGATCAGGGGAAGCGGATTGGGAGCAGCTGGGGTGATTATTTAACTGTTTTCACTTGTTATATTAATGTTAGAGAGTATATATATTCTAGGTAGATCCTCATTTGAGTATGCCTAATCACTTGAAAAAGACCTGTTGGTCGAAACGTCGTGTGGCACAATAAATTCATTTATCTTGAAATCCGTGGAGCGCTGGATCTCACTTTTTTCCTCGTTCCACATAATTTCACAATATAATTATAGTGTTCCTTAACCAAAAAAAGGTTAACCTACACTGTGTCAATTACATCAGCTATACAGTAGCAACTAACTGCTGTTGCAATTCATTTCAGTCTCATGTCAGTCAGAAAGCTATCTCGATTTGGTAATATTTATCTTCTGAGAAAAAAATATTACTTATCTCTGCAACGGAAATTCGAACCAGTAGATAACTCGCTGAGCAGATGGTCCGAGGATAACAAGAGTCGGTTTAGTGACCGAAGCTTAGCAGAAATGTTATGTGCACCACGGGGATGGGAAAGACGTGTCTGTGTATGAAAAGGATAACGGAGCGCTGTAGCCAAAAATGGTCATTATAACTTTGTTAGGGATTAAAGCAGCAATACTTCATTCCTCTTTTCCCCCCCTTGTCTTTCTTAGTTGTATATGTAAAGCGTGTGACAATGTATAATTGTACATTCTTACCTAAGATGGCAATCGTTTGGTGCTCCTGTTATAAGTCTGTAACAATCCTGATTGCGTGCCTAACATAATGGCCGCCTTCTATCTTTGTGCTGCAGTCTATGACATGCTGCAGCTGATATGTAACATTATATTACTACGTGTAACACATTATTGTAACAGCTTTCAGAGTAATAGACAGTTTGCTGTTTGGAACACAGCAACAGATCTGTTTGTGATACTTTGTTGCCAAAGGGCAGAGCTCAAAAAGGTGTATGTCAGAGCCTGCTGCAAAAGAGACAGTGGATATGACTTTCTAAATGATTGCTGTTACAGCCAAAGGAAGGTCAGTACATTAAAAAAAATAATTTAAAATGACATTAGGAGTTTTTTTTTTAAAGCTGAGAGTATTATCTAATATTACATACTATATTATTTACTAATATTAAGACACACTTGCTTAAAGAAGCATAGCACTGTGGATATTCTGAACACAGGATACATAAAGATTGGCCCCCTGCAGACGCACTTACCAGAACTCCCTCCTACTGTCTCTGTACGTTCTAACTACCTACCAATTAGACTGTAAGCTCCTCGGGGCAGGGACTCCTCTTCCGAAATGTTACTTTTATGTCTAAAGCACTTATTCCCATGATCTGTTATTTATATTATCTGTTATTTATTTGATTACCACATGTATTACTACTGTGAAGCGCTATGTACACTAATGGCGCTATATAAATAAAGACATACAATACAATTACAGAACAGATGTCTTTTTTAACATATAGGATTGTTTACGTTCTGCTGCTTTAAGAGATTAGCACTGATGCCTTTTGTTGTCCCTTCAGGACAGGGTGTGTGGGTGTGTGTGTTTTAATCTGCTGTGTTTAAAGCCCAGTTCACCTTTGGTGTTACATAGAGATTCATTTTAATTTTCTTTATTGTAATATGTCCAATTCGACATCCATTTCATGGGTCTCATTTTCATTTCCACCTTCTTTGAGAATCGAAAGCATGAAACAATGGGGTGTATTCATTAACGCTAACATAATGTTCCAAATACCCTTGTAGTATTTACCCTCTCTATCCACCTTTAAGACCCACCTTAAAACACCCCTTCTTAACGAAACATATGAGTAGCTTCGTGGCTAATACTATACACCTGATAAATAAACCTTGGCTCCTTGCAGACGCACTTACCAGAATGCCCTCCTACTGTCTCTGTACGTTCTTCTTACCTAACAACTAGATTGTAAGCTTTTCGGACTCCTTTTCCTAAATGTTACGTTTATGTCTGAAGCACTTATTCCCATTATGTGTTATTTATATTATTTGTTATTTATATGATTGTCACATGTATTACTGCTGTGAAGATATAAATAAAGACATACATATATACATTAAAAAATCCAATTACCCAGCAACATTTTCATACAGATAGTTGGCCAAGGGGTTTACACCAGCTTCAATCTGGCAGAGATGTTTGACACTGACTAAAAGGAAATAAATAACAGGGCCAGACACAGATTTTTGAATAATTATAATTTATAGCCATTACTTAAATCCTGCCCAAAGCTCAAGTGGAGCACATACATGTGAAATAGCAGAATAGATTGATGTTGAAAGACACAAGTTCATAATTCTCCTCTTAAAATGTACCTGTACCATTTTGATTTGTCATTCCGATACAGGGGTTCAGGTCGCCCAACACTGTAAAACCATTCTCCCGCTAGAGGTACCGCAAAGAATTCATGAGAAAGCATTTGTTAGAAGAGTTCTGGTATCCTCATTGGAACCCAAAAGGTTAGATTCTGTGTAGGTGGTGCAGACTTTTGCTGGACTACCATAAAAAGTTCTCTTATGCTTTCACTTTAAAGACTTCAGAAGATCTTTCATCAAGTGAGTCCCCGGGGCACACAGGCATGGGAAGACTTCTTCCCTTCTCAGGTCCAACAAACTGCAGTTGGAACTAGATACCGTAACAGTTGGAGGTCAGCGGTTTTGCCGCATGTACACACAGGGTTTTACGGGCACGAACACACGGGCACACGCTCTGTTGCATGCACGTGTGTAAATGTATGCACTGATTGGAATAGTGAGAGAAGTGATCCCCGTGCCAAGTACAGGGAGCGAAATATGAAACGTGACCCATTCAACAAATGTTCAATGGTTATGAGGGGGGCGACTCCGGGAAGATGTCCCACGTGAGAACAGTGCAAATTGACTTTCATGGCTTTGACCCCAATGAAAGGAAGACATTGTACTCATGACTTGGTCTGCATTTCAGTTCAGAAAATAAAGGCCTATGTTTTTTATGGTTAGCATTAATATTATTATAGATAGGAGATATTTCACGTGGATACAATAAAAAAGCATCCATGCCAATATTGACCCACATTGAAAGATTACAATACCTTTTAGGGAAGCAGTAAAAGCGGCTCTTTAAAAAGCTGCTTTAATATATGCAGCCTCTGATTACCTTTATTTAAAACTAATTACCTAAGAAGCCGATCGTTTCTTTCTTCCGTGATCGTGCAGCAAAGATCCTGGTTGCCAGGGTTGACTAAATGGTTGCCTTTCAGTTTCAATCAATCCTTCAGTCAGTGCAATTCAACAGCTACAACGTATCCTGATATTGCTAAAGTAAGATTATCTATTGTTACAGTTTGCAGCTCAAACGGCTGGGATTATTGGCAACAAATTATCACCAATAGGAAAGCGTTGCAAAGATCTTGCACTGCTCGGGGAGGTGGGCTTAAACCCGATATAGAAATCAAAGGATGCTCAGTATATTAAAAATGATATTAAAAGTTGAATTAAAAAAAATGTTTTAGTAAGTGTTATCTAATACTACAGAACTGATATATTTAAATAACAAAACATGGATATTGCATGGATTGCTCTTAATGAACTAACATTAAAAAAAAATACACAAGGTGGAACAATATAGATGTTAAAAAAAAAGAAAATCTTTACATCCTGGAAGTGACTGTATCCACAATGTATGGGTATTTAATATTGACATTGAGATTTAATTAGCAGCCACTTAAGCTGAGGATTTGCGACAGCAGGGAGAGGTTGAATAATTGTGTTATTGATACTTTAGCCAGAAAAAGTCAGGCACCTGCTTTCAAAATGCTGGGAATGTAAAAACTCCGAGGCAGATCCGCTCGTTCAGGAAAAGTCTTTTCCATACTTTGCAGTTTGCGATGCAAAATAACTATACTTCTCAAACTTATTGAGAGCTGACTATATATTAAGTTGCTTACACATCCCTTAAAGGCTTAACCCATTCTCTTCCCGGAGTGGCCTGCAATTTACATTGTTATTCAAAAACATAGATTGTAAGCTCCACGGGGCAGGGAATGTGTCTGCAAAATGTCTCTGTAAAGCGCTACGTAAAATTAGCAGCGCTGTATAAAAATATATATGATTTTATTTTTTCAATTTGGTTTAAGTCACACTGAACAAAAACATTTCCTGTGGGGGAATTAACAGCTATTTTTTGTACCCCCGAAAATTAAGGAAGTACTACTATGGGCTGCCTGTACCCTAAAAAGAGCATTAAAAGATTTTATTTAACATCAAGAAAAAAGATGTTCTACAAAATAATATCTGGGGTTGCCCAGAGGCTCGGTCGAAGAGTGATTGAGCCACCTGTGCTGAAGCAGGGATATTCCAAAAGCTTGACCTGTTGGTAGCCCTTGAGGACTGCAGTTGGCCACCCCTGTTCTACAGCCTCCTTATTCTTTGATTTACTTAAGCTATTCGGTTTGCCATTCTAGAACGTGGCAATTTTCTTGTATTAGATGAACCCCTTTAGTTTCTGGAGGGACCAGCCGAAATGCGTTGGCCCCCCACCTGGCAGAGAATGTATTAAACCTTTAGATTGCCAGCCGAAACGCGTTGGCGCCCCACCTGGCAGAGAATGTATTAAACCTTTAGATTGCCCCAACGACAGTTGAAGGACACATCACTTCGCGATGTATTATAAGTAGTGTTCGACAAACCTATACATTTGCACGCCCCGGGCGAGTGGATTTAACATCGTGGCGAGCTCCTATTGGCCCAAGCAGCACACGTGTGGTACTAGGTGGTGAGTAGATTTTTTTGTTCGGCAAGTAGATTTTTTGGTGATTTGTCGACCACTGATTATAAGTGCTATAAAATATGCTTTATATCGACCCTTTATTTTCCTTCAGCCTGAACTTAAGGCAAGCTTGGAAAAAGTGACACAGTTTATCTCCCTCGACATACGTTGAGCTGTAGAGAAGATATGGAGTCCGGAAGGCACTCGAGACCCTGTTGCCTTGATGATAAATCCTTTAGTGATGCATTATTTTCCTTTGAGAGAAGAGTTCTTTGGAGCCATTAAGTGCTGCGAAAAAACCCAGAAATCGTTTCCTTTCTCAGGCACCTTCTTCCTATCATGGGAGCCGTTCCAGACATCAGAATCTGCATGTGCGGCCCTTTCTTCATCCTGTGCAAATCTATTTTTACCTACATTGTGATTTCTTACCAATATTGGTCAAACCCATTATTACCTTCATTCCGTCTTTACTTCTAAAGTATAATATCAGAACAGTCCTTTTTTTTTTTTAATGAATCAGTATACACGTAGGCCTCTTTTTCAAAGTACCGCATCAACAAAAAATGTGTATTTTAAAATCTCGTATAAGGACCAGCTATTTACATTCTGTCAGTGGAATGCATTGCGTTGCAGGTCCACTTGTACAGAAGGGATTTAAGGGATACTGATCGGACAACTTTGTTAGCCAATAACCAAAATACAATCCAAGCAGCGGGGTAAAGGTGACCCTTGTGTTGCAACCAGTTGTTCTGAGACAGTATCTGATGGCACATATTGTGCATACCCGGGGCTTGATGCTACTTTAAGACACATGGCAAGAAACAGTTGTTTCAGAGATTCATTAGCTGGCTTCAGCACAAGGGGAATCCAAACAGCAAACCGCAAACTGTACCCCTCGAGTATTCCCAGGCAGCTCAGCATATCTGCAGCGAGCGACTGAATTCCATTGTGGGTTACACAGAAGCAGAATAATACGCCAACAAAGTTCCGTAGACTTCAGTCAGGCGAGATCGAGTTTGGTGTCTAGATCTAGAGGCGAGCGAACCGGTCCAAAAACCGCGCCCCGGAATTTCCAGAGTTTGCCATTCAAAATCTGTTCCGCGGTGTAAAATCTGGCGATGCATTGTTACAGTTTCAATCCGCGCGGGTGAATCCAAAACCGCCACTTGATACAATCCGCTGGTGGCAGGCGCGTGCGGATTGCCGAATCTGCGGATTCTTAAAATCCGTCAGCAGGTCGCAACATCCGCGGATGGGTTGTCGGTGTTAAAAAAAAAAAAAGATAAAAGATCCGCAGAAGGCGAATCGCCGTTTTATGGGACTGATCCGTGGAACCGCCCGATCCGAGGCAGGTCCAAATCAGCAAAAAAAATTCGCCCATCGCTATTTAGATCACCAGGAAATGAGAGGGACAAACAGGAATGAATACACGTAATTATTGAAATACATTGTTTGCCTTACACGAGCAGTGCGCAAACTGCGGGGCGCGCCCCCCAGGAGGGGCGGGAGAATTTCTAGGTGGGGCACGATGGTTATAGAGGCCGCGCGCTCTTCCCCACAGCATTTAAATTAAATGCCGGGGGAGAGGCGTGAGGCCTCTGTAAGTCACTTACCTGCTGCCAGCCGGGTCTTTGGCGATGGGGTCATGTGATGTCACACGTCACCATGGCAACGCATGTCAAATGACACGACGGGGTCACGTGACGTCACATGACCCACGACGTCACATGACCCACGACGTCATTTGACGCCGAGCCATTTGGAGAGGGAGAGGGGAGGGGGGGCACGAGCGCCGCGGCTCCCGGGACAGGGGCCGCAGCTCAAGAAGTTTGCACACCCCCGCCTTACACATCCCTACCACCAGCGCTATGAGTGCGGGGGCACGAGCGCTGCGGCACCCCTGCCTTGCACACCCCTGCCACCAGCGCTGTGACAGGGACCCGTCTGATGTTTCTTCACCTCTTTACTCTCTGTTACCAAAGTTGGTAAAAGATCAAGCAGAGGGAATATCCAAACAGGAGTGCAGAGTGCCCGTATTCCACTGCTGGAGCGGGGGGGCCGGTGCGCTCACAATTGGAAGGAGCAACCTCTGTCTATAACTTGTTTTAGTTTTCTCCCATTGTGGGACGATACCGGTGCTATATCAGGGGATCCCCAGCTCGAAAGCTATTGCACCCTAAATTTCCACTCCCGGATAGAAAAAAAAATGGCCGCCTTCATGCAAGCTAGCCAATAGGGACAACAGGACACGTTCTACCTGCGCTTTCATGCCATTAGCATCTCACCCTACAAGCAGCCATTATACTTTTATATTAATATAGAAAATACAGCCACCACTAATACACGTATTGTGCGTACAAATGGGATACAGGAGTCTAAAACAATTGCACTGTAACAAGTTTTAGCTTGAATAATAAGAGATTAGCTACAGGCAAGAATACATTATTATGAATGACAGATTGCACAAGAAGAAAATGACGGCAATTCGGTGTCGGACTGCAACTTTTATCATCTTCGCCATATCCTACTTTTTTTTTTGTCTGCTCCTTAACAAGAACCAGGAATGTCCCAGATTAAATGGACAATCAGAATCCGTCACTTGTAGCAATGCATCAATAGCAAGTGGGTTGGAATACAATGTGCTGGGAGACACGAGGCAGTGGATGCCAATATTTGCTAACAACAAGTAGGGACCTGACACGGTAACACCTGCCTGGTGTACAAGGTAATGAATTGAGGCTGGACCACCCTTGAGCTAAAAGTGCCTGCACAGTAACAAAAAGACGTTGGAAAAGGTTTCACTGTGACCCCTGAAGAATGTTTATGCTGCAGGCAGGATAGAGCAGGGCTGGGAAACTCCAGTCCTCAAGGGCCAGCAACAGGTCAGGTTTTCAGATAGTCCCAGGTTCAGCACAGGTGGCTCAATCTGAACCACTGATTGAGCAGCCTGTGCTGAAGCAGGGATATCCTGAAAACCTGAGCTGTTGGCGGCCTTTGAGGACTGGAGTTGCCCACCCCTGAGGCACAGAGGCACCTGCAGCCCTGTCTCTCCTTTTTGCTAGTACAATATTAACCATGAATTTGCTGTGCAATGTGTTGCCGGCCTTTCTGGCAGCAGGTGGGTTAATTCTTACACTACCCAAGACCTTCAGTGTATCAATTTAGCGCGAAACATGAAGTCCCACTCCAACCAGCCTTATTTTCCTTCACCAAATGTCCTTTATCATGCTAGTAATATTCTAATATTTGCTTTTTATGTCTGTAGCACTTATTCCCATAATATATGAATGAGCCAAGGGGGCACAAGGGGGCACAAAAAGCCAAGGGGGCACAAAAAACTTTGTATTTGCAGTTGCATTTAATACGAACCCCTTCAGTGTACATCTGCGTCATCCCAAAGGCGGACAGCCTTTGGCGCAGGCGAAGGGCAGCCAAAGGGTGTGAGCCGTTTGGTGATTTTAACGCTTCTCTATTTCAACCTGAAACTCACCAGCCCTTTATCCCCTGTACCCAATTTTCCAATTCGATCCATGAAATATCTGTGAATTGACTGTATAACCTCTGTTCATTTAATGTAATCATGTATTGTTATAACTCTGTGCCCAGGTCTTGAAAATGAGAGGTAACTCTCAATGTATTACTTCCTGGTAACACAATTTTTTTATAAATAAATAAAAATAAATATATTATCTATTGTTTTGTCTCGTGTTATGGCTCTGAAGCGCTATGTGCATGGATTGCGCTGTACAAATAAAGATATACATATATATGGCTGCTTTAAATGTGCATTTTAGATTGAAGAGGGGATGCAGCCTCCCAGCCCTGTGATGACTTACTAATGGCCACTGTGATGCTATGCAGGAATGATGGAGTAGGACCTGTGGATTAGGAAGCATGCAGCATGTGATAGAGAGGCTGCAGGGAGCAATTGGTGTGCATGCATTGCACATTTTTCTTCTTTGTGGTGTTATTAGTGTCGAGGCCCTTTCTTCCCCGTGCACGCTGTCCCAAGGGAGTGTCTGAGGCAGATGCACCGGCTGAATCAAAGCCGGAGTCCTGAGAAAGCGACAAGCTGAGACCTACAAAGGTGGCCATGCATCTGCCAAGAGAAGCTCAATCATGTTCAATTGCTGCTTTCATTGGTACTCAGGATGGGTGTTTCCTTTCCTCTATCCACCATGTATGTGTGTGTGTGTGTGTGTGTGTGTATATATATATATATATATATACACATATATACACATACACACACACACATATATATATATATACACACACATACTGGAGACTGTTTTAAATTTTGTGTGATGTTGTTACAATAAAATATATTATTATGTTGGTATACCAGAGTGCTATTCTCTCTAGTTGTGTATATATGTATATATATATATATATATATACAGTGTGTGTGTGTGTGTACAGAGAGTAGATGATGTCTTTTGTAACCCTTTAATTGCTTAAGCCAGGGGTGCGCAAACTTTTCTGTTTGTGCCCCACCTGTCTGCTCTCTCCCCCCCCCTGCTCGCACCCCCCACACCCCCTCCTTACCTGCTCACCCCCTCCTTACCTGCTCTCTCCCCCCCCCCCTGCTCGCACCCCCCACACCCCTCCTTACCTGCTCTCTGGCATAGAGAGTGTCATATGACATCACAACGTCATGTGTCGTTTCATTGCCATGGCAATGCATTGCCATTTGACCCCCGCAGCGTCATTCGACGCCGTGTTGTCATTGCGATGCGTCGCCGAAGAGCCGGTTGAGAGCAGCTGAGAGAGAGTTACAGAAGCCCTCGCCCCTCCCCCGGCATTTAATTTAAATGTTGTGGGGAAGAGCGCGAGATCTCTGTAAACGCCACGCCCATGAAAATCTTGCGCCCCAGTTTGCACATCCCTGGGTTAAGGGACCAGCAAGTACTATTGTGCAAGCACTGGAGAGCGGCAAATCCATTGTAAATCTAACCTCACCCATTTCTAAATGGATGGGCTCTGAGGAAACAGTAGCAATCTGGCACAAATCCAATAGGGTTGAGCACTCAAGATAAGGTCCAGGTTCAGACCCCAATGTACTGATTAAGACGTGTACTGACAGTACTGGTCTCTTGTTCCCTCCCCAATCTGCAGAGCCAGGAACTGGAGTTTGTGAAGCTTTGTCTTAATGAAGTTCCAGCACCAAGTATTCAACCTTTCCAGCGGTTTCCTGCCATGTGTCCGCTGTGTATTTCCCAGGGTGTCTGAGCCTCCGCACAGAGGAGAAGATTATTCAGTTTATTTTTTTTTCAGCTGAACCTATTATTCCAAGTAATATTCTATAGGTTACTGATGTAGTCATTTCATCCCCAGATCAAGCGATCGCTACGCACGATAAATTGTCATCTTTCATGTTTTCAGAAAATATTCACAGTTACATGATGACGGTTATTGTTTTTATAAATATATATATATATAGATATATATATATATCTATATATATATATATATAAATAACATCTTAAGATGTTCTAGGAAAAGGGGCGACTTTTGGATTCATTGGGGTCAGGCAGAGAAAATGCTGCTTAGTATAAACCCTATATAGTGAGAAGCAGGGACAAGCACAGTGAACTGTGCCTTCCATTTAATTTGAAGTTGATGCATCATTATCTACATTTCATAGATTCTCACTATTATATTGGCCAATGATAAATAACAATTTGGGAAATCCCCCAACCCTATTAGTGCCAGCTGGGCTGCTGGACCAAACTCCATGCTATCTAAGACTCCCTAACGTCCACCACCCCAAACCTTAATGGGACTAGCTGTGTGGCTGGGCCAAACTCCATGCTATCTAACATCCATACCTCCAAACCTTAATGGGACCAGCTGTTCTGCTGGACCAAACTCCATGCTATATAAGATCCACACCCCCAAACCTTAAATGGAACTCACTGTTTGGCTGGACCACACTCCACCCTGAGCCACACTCTATCTCACAATGAGCAGCCACTTTACCTTTTGTTTCAATATTGTCCCTCATTCCCTCTAGAATCTAGATTGTAAGCTCATTCCCTTCTGTATCTTCCCTATTTGGAATGTCATTCTGTTTATGTCATTCATGTCACTCTGTACCCCCCATTGTACCGCGCCGTGGATTATGTTGGCTCTTTACAAATAAACGATAATAATAGTTTGTAACTAGCCACTTCTAGACAGGCCAGCAGCAGATGCTAAGGTGACACACACAGCCATGTCTGTGAATGTCAGTGCTAGGGTAAGAGTTCCATTTCGGAAGTCCCCGTGAAGGGACCTTCGTGTAGTACATTATTCTGGGAGTCTGCATTTCATGAAACTGATTTACTGGATCTGCATGAAAGAGACTTCTTGTTTGGATGAAGTTGGGGACCTCAGTGCAGGCAGCTCGCGTAACTTGGTGCCAAGAAGTTCTGGGAGATTGTACTCTTTGATTTAATTGGGTGCTTTAATTAGACAAAACGGAAGCTGTTTTGGTCAAGAGTTTTGGAAGCTACTTCAGAGACCTAAAACACACACTTACCGATTGCCAACTTTACCCATGATTATTAAAAACCCTAATAAATGAATATTACTGTAGTTTTATCATGCAGATGCACACCGCTTCTAGACATATTAAGCTCCTCTCTTGCAGAGGGGCTGTAATGCAATATATTGCAAGATCTCTGGTAGGGTAGGGATTAACCAGTCCTGGCCAGAATATTTCCTGATCATAATTGTGCATGTGAACATGCCTTGTGGCATTAACCTGTTCAGTGCTGGAGAGGCTCGGTCTTGCAAGCTCTAGAGAAATGGAAAGTTGGATTCAAGGAATAATTGGTCATAAAAATAAAAAGCCGTTTATATGTAACGTATAAAGCAGCTTAAATATTTTATGGGGAAAGACACTGTGCTACAACAAATGAAAAGACCCTCGGAAGTTGCCAGAGTTCAAACATGGCACTATATGTAATACAATTGCTGTGTTCTGTACGTCGTTGGGGTTCTCTATGCGGCGTCATAGGTCATCTCAGTCGGAGCGTCAGTGTCATCTGCAGTGGTTGGTGTCTGCATCATCAAACTGCTAGTACTTATTTGTATCGTCTACTAAGGCAGTTGTGGTTCTGGTTATGCAGAAGATAGTGTGCTGTATGGGATTGTATTGTATTGTATGTCTTTATTTATATAGCGCCATTAATGTACAGAGCGCTGTATGAGTGACGCGTGAGTTTCCCTATACGCTGACACTTTTTTAGTTTATGCTTTAGAGCAGCGGTGGCCAACTCCAGCAGAGTCTTCGACTGAGCCATTGATTGAGCCACCTGTGCTGAAACAGGGGTATCCTGAAAACCTGACCTGTTGGTGACCCTTGAGGACTGGAGTAGGTCACTCTGCTTTAGAGGAGCAGGGTATTCTAGCAGTCAACTCTTTTAATTGCTGTAGTGTGCAAGGTAGAGCCAGTGGATGAGGGTTATTTTACCTATCGGAATAATAGAGAACGTTTATGAGCACACTCTCAGGTCTCAGACAGATCCCCCAACCTGCCAGGGGTGCGCAAACTGTTGGGCGTGACATTTTCATTATGCTGAGGGGTCAAAGGGCAATACAATGTCACATGACATTGTGACGTCAAATGCTGGAGAAAAGGTAAAGGGGACCTTTATCACTTTTACAGCAGAGCTTGGGTTAAAGAAGTGCAAGGCCAGTCAACCTACTCACAGACAGCTGTTTCGCTGGTCTCATCAGGTGCTTACTGGCCTTGTATTGGGAAGCCGGTTGTGACTGCAAACCAGATACCCACATATGTTATTAGTAAAACTATTTAGAGAAAGAGTCCGGAATTAAGCACACACACACACACACACTTGTGTAAAGACGATCAACCTTTGTATCACTAATAGTTTTGTTTAAAGGTTTGTCATGTCTCAGTGCCATTGGAAAGTGGTCTCACATGTTCTCAGCATCAATGTCCTCCAACGGTATGCCATCTCATTCTTTTAGGCTAGAAGTATTCCACGAAATGTAGTTTTGGCTCCAGGATCACAGGATCACAGTATCACATTCATTTCGTTCATTGCTAATCCAGGTCTGGCTGTTTTTAAAAATAAGAAAACGAGACTTCAAAGGCTAGAATGGCCCCGATCATTATTCAGAGAAGCCTGATCCTTTTCAGGGGGGTAAAGGATTCTTATTGAATATAAAAAGGGGGGGCATTAATCCCTTCAGTGTCACAACACAAGAAGTTAACACTATTATATTATGGCCAGGGGGAGAGATCCGGTGAACTTGGCAACTATTGTCCTAGAAAAGTTCTCATCCTAAACGAAACATCGCAGAAGTGTGTGCTGCTTATTAGCCAGCAGGAAACAGCGATCACTTGTTTGTTCTGCGCAAATTAAAGGTTTTCAACAGGTTTTTGATCAAGAGGATGTTTGCTCCGTGGGAGTTTACAAGGCAAATGGGCTTTTTAAAAAGATCTTTCAGCCCCAACGATGTGGAAACCCATTTTCCTTTGGTCTAAGTTTCTCACTCATAAATAGATTAAGCTGGGAACAGGGGACATTATGTTTTGGGGTCGTGGCAGGAAAACATCTTAGTTTGATGAGTGAGGAGTGTTGCTGAGTAAGGAGAGATGCAGTGTGAGGAAGGCGTGCCAGACAAACGCCATGGATCTTCTTCCCAACGTTGAGACTGCAGCACCGCTCATCTCGGCGTGGGTTATCCCGTCTGCAGGGCGCAGGCAGCATGGACCCGCTACACCAAGGATGCCCAACTCCAGTCCTCAAGGGCCACCAACAGGTCAGGTTTTCAGGAAATCCCTGTTTCAGCACAGGTGGCTCAATCAGTGGCTCAGTCAAAGATTGAGCCACCTGTGCTGAAGCTGAGACTGGTTGAGCCACCTGTGCTGAAGCTGGGATATCCTGAAAACCTGGCCTGTTGGTGACCCTTGAGGACTGGAATTGGCCACTCCAGCGCTACACATCACAGATCAGCAATTCACGCTGCTGAACTCCAACGGATTTTGCTTCCTTTGCAACCCTTTACACATTGCTGTTCTTGCCTCGTGCACATTGTTCTCTGGAACATTATGCTACAGTATTATCTATTCCTTAGGTAGTAATCCTTAAAAACAGGCATCAAGAGATGACATTTAGTCACCATGGATCGCCATATAAGTTAATATAATATAGAAAAAGAAAGAAGTTTGATAGTACGTGAACAAGGTCATATTAGGGAAAAAACAAATTTTATATATATACTAGCTGAGAGCCCCGGCGTTGCCCGGGATGTTTGTAGTGTGGGTGTGGCATTTGGGTGGGGAGTGGTCCACGCGGCCCATGTGCGGTGGTAGTGCTGCTGTGGCTGTACTGATGGTGATTGTATTGGTGTGCTGATTTGGGAGGGTTTGGTGCTGATGTGGGGGTGCGGATGTGGGTGTGCCGATGGGGGAGGTGCAAAGGTGGCGATGTGTGGGTGCTGATGGTGTTGATGGGGGCTGGGAATGGTGGGGAGCCGAGAATGCCAGTGTGCTGGGGGGGCATGGGATACCGGTGTGCTGATGTGGTCGTGCTGGGGTGTGTGTGTATACATGTTTGTGTGTATACATTGTATGTGTGTGTGTGTATACATGTGTGTGTGTGTATGTGTACGTGTGTGTGTATACACGTGTGTGTGTATGTGTATACACGTGTGTGTATACACGTGTGTGTGTATACACGTATGTGTGTGTATACACGTGTGTGTATACACGTGTGTGTATACACGTGTGTGTGTGTGTATACACATGTGTGTGTATACACGTGTGTGTGTGTATACACGTGTGTGTGTATACACATGTGTGTGTGTATACACGTGTGTGTATACACATGTGTGTGTATACATTGTGTGTATGTATATATTGTGTGTGTGTATACGTGTGTGTGTATACACATGTGTGTATACACGTGTATACATGTTTGTGTGTGTATACATGTTTGTGTGTATACATTGTATGTGTGTGTGTATAAGTGTGTGTGTGTGTGTGTGTGTGTGTGTGTACATTTGTGTGTGTGTACACATGTTTGTGTGTGTGTGTGGGAAGGTGGTGGGAAGGGGGGGGAGGTGGTGGGGGAAGGTGGTGGGAAGGGGGGGGAGGTGGTGGGAACGGGGGGTGGGGGGGAGGTGGTGGGAAGGGGGGGGAGGTGGTGGGGAGTTGGGAAGGGGGGTGGGGGAGGTGGGAAGGGGGGTGGAGGTGGTGAGGAGGTGGTGGGAGGTTGTAAGGGGGGAGTGAAGGGAAGGTGAAGGGGGGGTGAAGGTGGGGGTGGAGGGGAGGTGAAGGGGGGGTGGAGGGGAGGTGAAGGGGGGGTGGAGGGGAGGTGAAGGGGGGGGGTGGAGGGAGGTGGAAGGGAAGTGGAGTGAGGGGAGGTGAGGGGTGGGTGAGGGGAGGTGAGGTGAAGGGGGGTGAGGGGAGGTGAAGGCCGCTCCCTCACCCGTCCGGCCGCTCACTCACCCGTCCGGCAGCTCCCTCACCCGTCCGGCCGCTCCCACGTGGATCTGAGGCGGGAGGCAGCTTGTTGTGGCCGCTCCCCCGCTGTGTCCCGGGCGCTCGCTCGCTCCGCTGACTGTAGCGGCGCCGGGGGGGGGGGGTTTGAAAGCGCGGGAGACACGGGGAGAGGAGGAGGTGCGCGCGGGTGTGGAGGCTGATTTCGGGGAGGAAGAGGCGGAGGCTCCGGCGGGTATGTGAGGACCCCCCCCCCCCCCCGGGTTATACATGCTGCTAATGTACACCCCCCCCTACTGTGTGTGTGTGTGTGTGTGTCCCTGTGTCCGTGTGTGTGTGTGTGTGTGTGTGTGTCCCTGTGTGTGTCCCTGTGTGTGTGTCCCTGTGTGTGTGTTTGTGTCCCTGTGTGTCCTTTGGGCCGTCACTCCGCCTCAGGCCAATGAGAGGTGTGCGGGGGCGGCCCAAGGGACCAATGAGATTTCCCCTAGGGACACCGGACATCCAGCAGGCAGGCAGGCAGGCAGGCAGGCAGGCAGGCAGGCAGGCAGGCAGGCATGCATGCAGGCAGGCATACAGTGCTTTCACTAATATAGTATAAGATATATATATATACATGTAGAGGTATCAGTACCGTGTTAGCCGAGCTTCAATAATCAAAAAATAAATAGATGATACCGTTCTGTGGCTATTATCTCTGGATCTGGCACACTTACCGAGAACATTTCTGGCTGGGTGGAGGGCATTCTAAAACCACTTGTCAGGAACACACCCAGCTATATCCAGGATACCACCGACCTGCTAAACAAACTGAATGCCATTGGCCCCCTCCCTACAGGAACACTACTAGCAACTATGGATGTAGAGTCACTTTATACAAACATCCCCCACGAGGATGGGATTTCAGCCCGCAGATACTTTCTGGGATCGCTGGAGCCACTCACAGAGACAGTGACTAAATGCATTGAATTTATTCTGACCCATAACTACTTCACATTTGGAAATGACACATACCTCCAGACAACCGGGACCGCTATGGGTACTCGGATGGCGCCACAGTATGCCAATCTATTCTGCGCAAAACTGGAAAGTGACTTTCTGTCCACCTGTCACTTGAAACCCCTTACATACCTTCGCTACATCGATGACATCCTCCTGATTTGGACCTCTGGCGAACAGGACCTCCTACAGTTCTATGACAACTTCAATACTTTCCACCCGACCATCAACCTCAAACTCACCCATTCCCCGGATGAAGTACATTTTCTAGACACCACCATTACTATAAAGAACAACCAACTACAGACTTCTGTATACCGCAAACCTACAGACAGAGCCAGCTATTTGAGGGACAACAGCTTCCACCCGACACACACCAAACATGCAACCATCTACAGTCAAGCCATACGATACAACCGGATATGCTCCGACACAGCAGACAGAGACCAGCGGATTAAAGCCTTGAGATCAGACTTTATAAACCGTGGATATAATCACAGAATTGTAGACCAGCAAATTCACAAAGCCACCAGAATACCAAGAAGTGATCTCCTTGAATACAAACAGAAGGAGACAAGCGACAGGGTTCCTTTGGTGGTCACATATAACCCACACCTAGGAGCCCTACGCAAGATCGCCAGGAAACTACAACCCATCCTCCAGGAAGATACAAGACTGCAACAGGTCTTCCCTGAAGCACCCTTATTATCATACAGACAACCCCATAATCTCAAGAATATTATGGTGAGGAGTAAAGTATTCAGCAGTACAACTGAATGCGGGACAAAACCATGCCAGGACCCAAGATGCAAAACCTACGCAATGCTCTACACAGCGGACACAATACAAATACCACACAAGAATCGGGAATACAAAATCAGAGGAGGGTTCACCTGTTCCTCCAGCAATGTCGTGTACCTCATCATGTGCATGAAATGCCCAGGGGGCTGCTACTACATAGGTGAGACAGGACAGGGGCTAAACAAGAGAATGAACCTGCATCGCCACAGCATCACACGCGGAACAAGAGACAGTCCTGTTGGCGAACATTTCTCTGACTCTGGCCATAAGATGAACGATCTGAGGGTTGCCATACTCAAAGGTAATCTTAAAACCCCGAAAGAGAGACGGTTGCATGAATACAAATTTATGCAACTGTTCGGGACACTTAGCAGTGGCCTAAACAGAGATCGAAATTTTATGAGTCATTACTGACACTAGCGAACTCTCTTCCCATGAGCGCTAAAGGCCATGTCTGTACATACTGTGCTATATGTATGCACACACAGCTGTCTCTGACACATACTAATACTCCTTATTTTTCCATCCATATACACCAATAGGGAGCACATAGTATCCACACACACTTTTAGTTGTGCTACAAACTCTCACATTTCCACACCCACCCACACCATTTATATCCCTCTCACTCCACACACACCTTGTGTAGAGCACTGTTTATACTGTGGGCTCTCCATTCATTTTTATTCACACTGATACACATACACACTCTTTCTTCACTTGCTTTCAGTTACCCTTTGACACCTCTAGCCATAAAACACATCCACACGGGGGAAGGACCAGCACAGATAACATTCCAAGAGACACTGTTTTTAAGTTATCCTTGCTTCATTCATTGTAACATCGCCGGAAGAAGAGATCAGTGTATCTCGAAAGCTCGCACAAATAAAAGCATTTCGTTAGCCACAGAACGGTATCATCTATTTATTTTTTGATTATATATATATATATATATATATTTTTTTTTTGAGGTGATTTAAAAAGTAAAATGTTGTTACATTTATTTATATTGCTAAAAAAAAAAAAGGTTGTGCGCTCTTGGGTGCAAATATTCCTTATGCAAGTTACATACATAATTATTTTTACACCATCACTTATATTTCCCCCCTGCACTGCCCATTTCCCATCTTACTGCAATGCGTTATATGGGAGCCTAAGCTGTTGCTCTACATTTCCTTCTGCATGTCTCTGCTGTGAGGCGTTTCCATGTAGTCACTACCCATTCAGTGCAATACTTTCTCACGTCTCCCCTACCCTCAATTTTACTGTCTTGCTGTAATTCTGCTTGTGATATAATAAGGTGAGGGGGACTGTGTCTTAGCTGGTATTAACTAAGACAAATGCATCAAACCCCATACTGGAATGCAAGTATAATAGGGCAAAGCACTTGCTGTTATGGAATGATAGAGTATGTGACATGCTGTATAGAATGAATGCAGTTCGCTTGATAGCTCTCTGTATTTCTAGGCACATTATCTATATCAGGGGTAGCCAACTCCAGTCCTCAAGAGCTACCAACAGGTCACATTTTCAGGATATCCCTGCTTCAGCACATGTGGCTCAATCCGTGGCTCTGTTGAAAACTGAGTCACTGATTGAGCCACCTGTGCAGAAGCAGAAACTGATTGGGCCACCTGTGCTGAAGCAGGGACTGATTGAGCCACCTGTGCTGAAGCAGGGAAAACATGACCTGTTGGTATGTCTTGAGGACTGGAGTTGGCTTCCCCTGATCTGTACCATTGCTCTTAGCAAAGGACCAACGTTACCTCTGTATTGTCACTTGTAACGCTGGCTGTTACCAGTCTGAAAAATGTAAGGCTTATGGTTACTGCTGACATAGTGATGGAGTTGTCGATGTCTGGATACTTCTGCTGGCTGCTACTCACTTAAACCTGCACAATGAGATGCAGGCACCTGAGGCAGCAAACTTGCGGTGCCTGCCAGGTTATATCACACAGGGAGCACTTCGAGGCAATCCAAGTGGCACTTAAATAAATAAATAAAAGAAATATATATATATATATATATATATATATATATATATATATATATATAAAAATAAATAAATATATATATATATATATATATATATATCCTTTTTTGTGTTTTAATCTATGCAGCCTTTGATTACCTTTACTGAAAACGAATGACCTAAGCTTACGATCGGTTCGTTCTCCTGTGATCAATCAGCAAAGATTCTGCTTCCCTGGGTTAACTTAATGGCTGCCTTTCAGTTTCAACCAATCCTTCAGTTAGTATAACTCAGCAGCTACAATGTATCCTTGTAACATTGCCTATTGTTCCAGTTTGTAGCTCAAACTGCTGGGAACATTTGAAACAAATTGTCACAGCCAGGAACGTCTTACACAGATCTTGCACTGCTGGCGATGTGGCCTAAAACCTGCTATAGAAATCAAACGATGCTCATTATATTAAAACTCATTAAAAATGGCATTAAGAGTTGAATAAAAAACAAATTAAAACAATGCAGTAAGTATTATCTAATACTACAGAACTGATTTCCTTTTAAACACACACACTCAATATATCATATACACATATTGAATATATCAGAGAAGAGTCTACCTGTGCAGCATTAAAGGAGAGCAAACAGGGGAGACCAGTCAGATTACAGCACGTCAGTCTCAATAATATTGTCTTTGTTCCCTGCAATGAAGAAATATACACCAGAGGTGTAAAGACATACCCAGTATTACTTATTACTGCCTCAAGTTCATTTTTATGTGTGTGTGTGTGTGGGTGCTTCCATAAACTTGAGCTATGGCAATCACAGACCTATCCCATGTAATACTGGGGCAGACCTGACAGCTGCTCCTTGTAAAGATAGAAAGATAGGAAGGTTAGGTTTTCTGTGTGTTTATTGGGGGGAAAGCTGGGGGAGGATGGATTACAAGTGCAATAACTGATTTATGTAGGCGAAGCAATGGTAATCTGGCAATTGTGTAGACTGCACTTATGCACACAAGGCACCAACACATTGTATAACATGTCCTTGTAGCCTCAAGAATCAGCTGTCTGTTAGCAAGCTCATCACCTGTGTCCAAAAAAGGGCCCATGATAGGAAACAAAGCATGGGTACCATAGTGAGGAGGTATGAGGTAGGCTTTTAGTTATGGTACTGGTCTATGAAGTGGGAAACATAATTTAAGACCCAATGTTGGCTTTGTGTGACTTGGTGCAATTCATTTAAGCTCCCAGTGTCTCGGTATTAACTTAGAGTGTGAGCTCTATGGCGCAGTGATGCCTGTGGGTGAAACATAGACATTGCCAGACGAATATATACTGTATCATCATTCTACTCACGATAATCCCACAATTCTTACATTATCTCCCACATTCAGTCCCTATTTACTAACCCCTAATTAAATTCCAACATTGTAAAAGTTTGTGTTGTATTATCCCCCACAGCCTGCTCGGGGATAATACGATTTTACCATTAAATAATATATTTCTCCGCCTTTCGCGCACACATCCCGGAGTCTCTTGCGGCAAAGGGCGCAAGGTCACAGATGAGGCAAACAGAGGGAGAAAAGAAAGGAACCAGGTTAAAGGGTTATCAAGACAGGAGAACGAGTATATCCGAACCTAACGCCTGTAATATGTGTCAAAATAAAGTTATGTTTTGTACTTTCTGTGAGTTCATTATTTAATGTCAAAATTGTGTGTTTTTGAGTTAAGCGTGAGTATCGGATTTATACCTTTTTATGTTCTTTTAAGTATAATTTAAACATGGAAAATGGTAAAGATGTGGAAAATCAATAAAAAGAACAACGAGAAATATATATCTATATATAGATATATTTCTCATATTAAGTCTATCTCCCTGGCACCACTTACCCAGAAAAATATAAATCCCTGACAAATCATAACTGGGGCATATAATTATTGTTGATCTTGGATAACTGTCCGGGTTAACTAAACTGCTCTAACTTCTGCCATTCCCCAGCAGCAAGTGGCGTTGTCAGAACTGCTTGCAGCGTTCATCCTGCCCGATTTGAGACGTGTGAAGGTGCTCACAAGTGGTAGTTTTATTTGCTGCACACTGTACGGTGAAGGGTGTTTGTCACTTTTTTTACTCACCATCACTTATTTTGTGTCTGGTTGTAGCCACTCGTCACATTACAAAGTCAGTATAACCGGCCTCGCACCCAAAAGATGAAAAGCCCAAGGTTATTTACAAGATGATCAGCGCAAAGGACATCATAGGGTCGGTCCCAGGACACCACCCCAAACACTTTTGAAACGGTGTGGCGGAATGTGGCATCGAAAAGACTAACGAACAAGCATAAGAACATTGCACGGCGGGCCATACACGGGGGACTCCCCGTGAGGGCCGACAAGTATGAAAGTAGACTCAGCCTCGTGAGGCACTGCCCCAGGTGCAACCCAGTGGAGGAAACTGCTCTTCACCTCTTCTGGGACTGCCCCTTTGCGCGGGCCTTGTTGTGAGCTCTGGACTCTGAGCTAAGGGATTGTATACCGAGGAGCTACACTACGTACTATTCGGTGATCCACTGACTTTTTCATGAACACACACAGAGGATGTCATGGAAACCGGTTGGCGTCTAATGTGTTGCTCAAAGACGTTTTGCTATTCGCCAGGGAACGTTTGACCAAGGGGAAGAAGAGGATGTCGGTACAGGACTGTCACAGCCTGCTCACAGACTACCCCATCATTGACGGCCCTGAGGAGGTGAGGAGGATTAAACACCCCCCCCCCCCCAAATACAGTTGGAGATGATGTATGTATGACATGTATGGAACTAAAGGTGTGACATATGTATAGGTAAAGCACTACGCCGTGGGGCACGCCACAGGTTTTTATTTTTGGGGAAATATTCATAAAAGTAAGTGTATGAGAGATGTATGGGTTATGCGCTGCGCTGGTGTACACGTCACAGCTTTTTTCTTTTCTTTTGGAAAATGATTTATGTATTGTTATAATCTTGTTGTAAAGATTCACCGCGTAATAAAATAATTTTTCTAAACAAAAAAGCTGTCTGTGAGAAGGGTTACTGGCTCTACACTTCTATAACCCAGGCTGTGCTGAAAAGCTGTGTAATACGGCGGGCTTTAGGTGTCCCATGTTAAAATGGACAAAAAGCAAAAGGTTGACCCTGTGTGCTCATTTGCAGGCTACCCCTGAGTTTGCCATTGATTCCCAGTCTCATTATCTAATCCCAATCGCACACCTCATTTCATTGTTTACAGAGGCATTCTGGGTATCAGAAAAAATCAGCCAGGTGGTAAGTGCATCCTGACTTCCTTATCAGTTCTATTCTGGGAGAGGTGGAGATCTGAGTCAGAAATGTGAGCTGAGGTTTGATTCTCTGAATAAATAAAACACTTCACACTTCCGGATCACATTCCATTTTTTTCCATCTTTATCATTTTTTTGTGGTGTGTTTAAATGTGATCTGGACTCGTACTGCAGGTCAGCGGTGCGCAAACTGCGGGCGCTGGCGGTTGCAGAGGTCCCGCGCTCTTCCCCCAAGGCATTTAAACGAAATGCCGGGGGGAACCGCACGACGCCTCTGTTACTCACTTACCATGATTCAGACGGCTTCGCGCGATGCATCGCCACGGCAACGCAGCATAAAACGACGCCGCGCGGTCATGTGACGTAACGTGGTAATGTCACATGATCTCGTGGCCTCATCTGACGCCCGTCACCATGGCAGCGCTGCATCAAATGACGCTGAAGGGTCACGCGACTTCACATGACGTGATGTCACATGACCCCGCGGCGTCATTTCATGCCGGCACAAAGGTAAGGGGGAGAGGGGGCGCGTGAGCACTGGGGGAGAGCACCAGAAGTTTGCGCACCCCTGCTGCAGGTGGTCCACTTGAACAGAAAAGATAGAACACTCGAGTGTTTATAACACTCAATAAAGGCATCTCCATTTCTCACTCAGATCCAGTGTTCCCCAACTCCAGTCCTCAAGGAGCACTCCCAGCCCAGGGTTTAAGCATATCCTCTCATTAGCACAGGAGGCCCAATCATGTTGACTGAACCACCTGTGCTCAAGCAGGGGTATCCTTAAAACCTGGACTGTCAGTGGTCCTTCAGGACTGGAGTTGGGAACGTCTGCTCTAAACCGGTTCGAGTTGCTTATCCTGGGCATGACCATTTCAATGAACTCACTAAGGCCCATATTTACTCAGCAGTGCTAAGCTGCAGGTGTCGCCCTTCATGGCTCATTCAAATGAATGGGCTGTAAGGTGACCTCAGGCATACCACCACTTGGTAAATATGACCCTTATGTCACCTTTGCAGCTCGCAGTACCTTTTCTAACAGGGATTGTACGCGTTGTACTGCAGTAAGCCAAGTGTTTAAGAAAGTAAAGGTGCATAAAGGCTTTATGCGCCGCCCCTCCTTTGTGACGCTAAACCAAATAATGGAGACCACACAATGTTGGAAGAAAAGGTCACAGCTTTATTTTAACATCCGCTGTTAAAATCCTACCAGCCTGCCCGCCAGCCAAGTATGCTCCATGCAAAATGAGGGGGACGACCTTGCCCAGACAGCCAGCAATCGGCCCGCTCCCTCCCCCCGCCCGTATCATGTGCATGGGGGGGAGATCCCTGCCGACAGCCAGCAATTGGCCCGCTCCCTCCCCCCGCCCAAAAGCACTGTAAAATGGGAGGGGGAGATCCTCATTCAGCCGATGTTGGGCTGCTTCCCTCCCCCTCCCGCCCCTAGGGTCAGCTTAGGCCCAGCCCTAAAGCTGGCGCCCAGCCTTTTACCAGCGTTGATTGGGCATTGGCCGGCCTGGCCCTACAGCCGGCGCCTCCAGCCTGCCGCGCTGTTCTAGGGGCTCCAGCTGAGGGACAGACCCTAAAGTCCTCGCCCGTTCTCCGTCTCGTGAGCTTGGCTGGCGCGGCAGCCCCGCTGTGACGAGGAGACAAACTGCTCCTGTGTGATACAAATCATGTTAATATAACATTCCAACAGTTTAATACAATAGCCAAACATTGGGGATGGATGGGTGGGAATTCCGTTAGCTCTGACTCTTCCCCCAGGCACCCTCTCTTTATACCCTCTCCCCCTCCCCCTGCATGGGAGGGGACAAGCAGCCTTCCCACTCCGTGTGGGAAGGGGGAGGGGGGTTAGCCGACCCCCCCCCCTACCAGCTCTCGCCAATCAGGACGTCGCAGCCCTTAAGGAGCCTACGACCCCATGCTGGGGCCTCTGCCTCGTCAGAAACTCCGTGACGGACAGCTATTTACTGTGCTAAAGCTAGAGTAATGACTGCTTTGTGACATTGGTAGAAGTTACACCTTAAACCAGGGGTGGTCAAATCCAGTCCTCAAGGACCACCAACAGATCAGGT
Organism: Ascaphus truei; assembly: GCF_040206685.1. NCBI lineage: Eukaryota > Metazoa > Chordata > Amphibia > Anura > Ascaphidae > Ascaphus > Ascaphus truei. The sequence continues at coordinate 8,955,526 of NC_134503.1, forward strand.
TTTCAGGATATCCCTGCTTCAGCACAGGTGGCTCAATCACTCCCTGCTTCAGCACAGGTGCCTCAATGAGTCCCCTCTTTAGCACAGGTGGCTCAATCACTCCCTGCTTCAGCACAGGAGGCTCAATCAAAGGCTCAGTCTCTGACTGAGCCCCCTGTGCTGAAGCTGGGATATCTGTAAAACCTGACCTGTTGGTGGCACTTGAGGACTGGAGTTGGCCATCCCTGCCATAAGCCATACGGTACACCTGTTGTCTGAATGCACCTCTTCTCTAGCCAGCAGTCTCCCTGGCGTCTCCCCTCTTCATTTCCAACACCTCTTGGTATCAGCTGATCCTTTCTGCCCGGGGATGCAGGTGCAAACTTGCTAGTGTTCCGACTGCTGTATTAAGAAAGTCTTCCTTTTTGTTCAGCCTACGGTATGGGAGGAATAGAGCACTGTGCTGTCATTACAATTTGGTGGGTTGCTGACACGTATAGATTGTACGAGATAGCATGGGGGAGGGGGGGGGACTGGAATAGGCTAGTTTCTGGTGGGCTAAATCTTTAGGCTATCTTCTGATGGCAGGTGCTGTGACAGGACCCAGGGTAGCAAGACGGGACATCTCTAGCACGGGGTGGGGTTAAATCCATAATGCTTAGGGAGGTATACTTTATGTACCATAAAATGATAACATTCTGTCAGGTACATTTTTTTTTGCTACCGTTTTCAATTCATGTATTAATATGTTATGGTTTATGTCATCGCTTGTTCCCATTGACACTCACAAGTCATGTTCTGTATGGCTCATTGGAAAAGAATAAGCACAGCACACATAGAAAACCCAGGAGTGTATCTACATGTCTGCAAACCTGCTTCATTCGCCCCCTTGTCACATGTTATTCAGTGGTTATGGTACAGAGAAGGATTCAGGGTAATATGCAGATTAGTGTACAAGGTGTGCCACTTTTAGCTTCCTAACCATTTTTACATGGGCTCCCCAGATGTTTCACCTACTACATTACACAGCCTGTGACAAGGCAGAGCAGAAGCAGTGGACCAACTCAAGGACCAACTCAAGGTTTCATCCTTCCGGAGTCATTCTTTTGAACTTAGTCACTTGTTCTGTACGGTGAAGCTGCTAGCGGGTGCAAACCAGACACAATTAAGTTGTCCAATTCCACAGCACATACAGAGAACCAATGCGCTTCCCTGCATTATTTCCACATGCAATTGTGTGATCTGTATTCTTGTATTACGATGCGGAAATAGTGTTCAGCACACACACAAAAGGGCTTGGATGTAATACGCTTTTCCTGTTTGTATGTTAACTGCAAAACAAATCAACAAGTCATTAGGAAGAGCGTGGCAGACATAGCAATACATGCTCTATTATTTATTATTGTATTGTAATTAGATTGTAAGCTCTTCGGGCCAGGGACTCCTTTTCCTAAATGTCACTTTTATGTCTGAATCACTTCTTCCCATTATGTGTTATTTGTATTATTTGTTATTTATATGATTATGTCACGTGTATTACTGCTGTGAAGAGCTGTGTACATTATTGGCGCTATATAAATAAAAATAGACATACATACATACATATTATTACAATAGGCGCACGTGTCCAGCCTTGTTTCTCATGGAGAAATGCTACTTAGTGCTGCAATGGTGTAGCACAGGGGTGGGAAAATCCAGTCCTCAAGGGCCACCAACAGGTCAGGTTTTCAGGATATCCCTGCTTCAGCAGAGGTGGCTCAATCAGTGGCTCAGTCAAGATTGAGCCATCTGTGCTGAAGTTGGGACTGATTGAGTCACCTGTGCTGAAGCAGGGATATCCTGAAAACCCAACCTGTTGGTGGCCCTTGAGGACTGGAGTTGCCCACCCCTTGTGTACCATCTCTGTTGAAGCTAATTATGGCAGAATACTTTCTTTAACTAGGTATCAACCTCTAACTAGCCCCTAACAGAAGAAGTATCTTTTGTAAATTAAGCTATTCACTAAATTATAAAACAACCCTCTTCACTTCCAAAGGGGCCTGCAAAGCATTGCACTACAATGGGTCACAGGCCCCCCTGGTAGCGAAGAGGTTAAAAAAAAAGTAGAGAAGGTGTTATATGGCTGATTGCTTTCACTTTGTTGCATGTTCCATATGTGGAGTGCAGAACAGTTCCAGTGCCTGAAAGGAGATGAATAAGTAACACTTTGCAGCCGGGCAGGAGACATCCTTGGCCAGAGTTCATGCACTGAAGGTGAAGCATTTCCAGGTCAGCGTTGCTTCGATTCCCCCCCTCCCCCCCCCCGCTCCCCCCGCGCCCCCCGCGCCCTCCCGGCACTGCACACTCTGGTCCCATGCGAGACACGAGAGGAATTAACACTATCCATTGAGATTACCGGCGGTGTTTCCAGATGCGAGACCTGAATGAAGCCTCGCACGAGGGCGAGAGCGAGGAGTTTCATGGCATGAGCAGCCTCTGCTGGTGTGAAACTGCTCATCATGCAGGCCTCAACAAGCCATTATTGTGCAAGGAGTGGACATCGTCTGTAGGGCTCTATGGGTACTAGGGTGTCAGAGGATGCCCCCCCCCTCCCCAAAAGTGTATTTGGTACCCCATTCCTGCTTAGGGTTACCAGGGTTAAAATTTCAAGTTCACAGATTTAGGTTATGCCGAAAGGTACGCAGAGAAACAAAATTGTATTTACATGAATATCATAAAATGAAAAAAAAAAGGCAAGACCGATGAGAAAAGTAGAATGAAAATATAGAAAAAAACAGCATATATCTATTAAATGATAGAGTACAGATCTAACCAGTCCAGAGCTTCTAAAAAATACTGGACACAATCGTGAAAGGTACGACGCAAGCAAGACACGCACACACACCTCCGCTCCATGCTGTTTCCTCCTCTCCTTGGGCCCCACCCCAGGCTCCTGACACCTATCCGGATGGAACAAGTTGCCCAGCCCATCTCAACAACCCGCTCTCTCCCTGCTCAGGGAAATCCCACGGCCCCCCCAAGCCGGTCAGGTCACTATGTCCATGGAGGTAATACCGGTATACACATACAGTACATGTCCAGTATTACCTCTCATTTTTTACTGGACACAGTGTCCAAACACAGGACAGTACTGTTCAATACTGGACACCCGGCATCGCTATTCCTGCCGGGGAGAACACTGCAGTTCTAGGAACCTCGGTTCAAAGAATCTGTCTGGACCCTATTCAATATTCCGTGACACCGTTTTCCCCGTGCTGGAGAAGAGACTGGCTCCATTCACAAACCACCCTCTTCTCCATCACAGGGAAGACGGTTTCACGCCATTGAAACAGTGGCCTTCACCTGGTTGCTACCAGAAGATGCAATTGGAAGATCCATTGGCAGTGACATTAACTACATTAGGGAACGTGTTTAGTTGTGCGTTTTAATCATCCCCGATGACATCCCTGCTTACGTGCGCAATGAAAGTCTGTAATGTAATACAAACACAGTGTTACATATGCATGTAAGGGACCTCATGACACACTGTATAATGCTGCATTAGTTTATGTTGATCTGTTTGTTATGCATGTTGTGGTCTCTCACGTGCAATATATTGGGCTATGGGACATGTTGGCACATTTATAAATAAATAATAATAATACCTTAAAGCAAAGTAAATATAGACCCTTAGTAACTAGGTTTTTCTGATGTTTTATTGTTTGTTTTAAGATACAACTTGGGTTACCTTAGAGCGAATAGAAATCACATGTGTGATTACATTCATGTCTCAGACAGGTCTGCAGCCCTGCCTTTCCCCATTATCTCTTAGCATACAGTGCTTCCACTGCAGCCAGGGATTCTGGGTAATGACATGCAAATGAGCCCACACAGTGTCACCTTTTGCTTCTCATCCATTTTAACAGGGACCCCTATAAGCGTATGCCTGCCGTATTACACAGCTTCTCAGCACAGCCTGGGTTCTAGAAGTGCAGAGCCAGTAACCCTGCTCACAGACAGCTTTTTCATCCCTTTTGGGTCTCTTTAGTGTGAGGCTGGTGATACTGGTTCTGCAACGTGAGGTTAGGGATAGGTTCCAATCACACATTACACAAGTTATGGTGGGTAAAAAAGTGACAAAAACCCTCCAGTGCACAGCAAATAAAAATACCCTTTGTGTGCACATTCCCTTAGCGCAGGGGTGTGCAAACTTTCTGCGCTGCACCCCCCCTTACCTTTAATCAGGCATCAAATGACGCCACGGACTTGTGCACAGTGACACCGCCGCGTCACCCGAATTCAGGTAAGTGAGTTACAGAGGCCTCGCGCTGAAAAGCAGGGGGCCTCTGTAACCACCGCCCCTCCCCCCCCCCGAAAAAAAGCCCCCCAGTTTCCGCACCCCTGCCTTAGAGCAAAGCAGAGCATACAGTATATTACAACGTAGAAGCTATTACTGGATAGCCTAACCACTCCTATCTACTGCCTAATATATCAAGATAAGCCACGCGGCAGCTAACCCACTGACAGGACAGGTAACTTGGACGGTCATCATCTGATCAGTCGTCTTTTGTCACCTTTAATTGTTCCAGCAGCACTTCTGTAAAAACCTGTATCTTCAGGCCACTGTGACATCACTTTCTCTTGCACGTAACTGCCAACCGCAGGAAGGGACAATAATACCAGTGTACTGTTTTTGACTGTGGAATATACACTTGGAATGGGAAATTAATATCTGGAAGCACTCACCTGTTTGTTTTTTTTATGTCCATGGGTGTGTCACTATCACCTTGGGGCTTGTGTGCAAATTATTACTGCTGCATCGTAAATCAGAGACTGTTTTCACTTCTTTTTTCTTAAAGGGTTGCTTGTTTGATGTAGAAACCCCCTTGTACTTTTTGTGTTTTGAAATGCCAGCCTCTAAAACTTGATGAAATTGCTCATTTTTGGTTGACAGTTCCCACACCTTCCCCATCTCTGACTCACAGTACTGTGACTACCGACATGGCAGGGATTTTGCTCCCACTGCCAAGTGAGAGAATGAGGGTCTCCCCGGAGGAGATGGAGTGACTCAGTGAGTAAAGACACTGACTCTGAGCCTGGTTCAATTCCCGGTGTCAGCTCCTTTGGACCTTGGGCAAATCACTCTATCTCCTTGTGCCTCAGGCATCAAAAACATAGATTGTAAGCTCATCTGTGTCTGTACCTTACCTGTGTGTTTGGTACCATGCACTATACTGTAATTGTGAAGCACTTTGGGTATTGTATGTATGTGTTTGAATCAGTGGGTCTCTGGAGCTGAACCGGGTTTTGTCACAGACTGACACAGACACCCAAAAATGTCAAAGACTGAGCCACTTGTGCTGAAGCAGGGACTGATTGAGCTCCGGGTGCTGAAGCAGGGACTGATTGAGCCACCAGTGCAGAAGTAGGGACTGATTGAGCCACCTGTGCTGAAGCTGGGATATCCTTAAAACCCAACCTGTTGGATTGGGGGTCTTGAGGACTGGAGATGTAGCGTATGTATATCGGTGTGTGTGTGAATTTACACAGCGGACGTACAGAGCATCAAGCACTGACATTACGGGTAACATCCCGGGGCTGCCAGAAATGCATTTGATGCCTGACTTTTTTGTTGTTGCTTTTATTAGTTATTCTGTTCTTCTTTTAGAACAAGATAAAGGGACGAGAAGCAGAGATAATATAGGTGGCTGAAGGCGCTAGTATTAGCTCACAGCTGTGAAAACAGATCTAGCGTTCGGAATCAGAGGAGATAAAAACAAGGCAATTTTGGAAAAACATTATTTTCTGTTAACCTTTCCTCAAAACCTGCAAACTTTAGTAAACAATAACGAGCTTAGTGGTCAAGAGAAACAAAAAAAAATTATATATATAATATACATATATATACATATACACACACTGTACACCATCTTTCTTCTTTTTTATCAAGCTTCTAGGCTAGCCAATTTGTTGCCTTTTAAGTTCAATGTACCAAGATATTTTAGAGTGACATATTTTCAGTCATTTGGGTGTAATTATAAAAAAAAACAATGAATATTATAAGGAGTTCCTGACAGACTCATTATAATGGGATCAACTATTTTTGTTGCACTTGTGCACTGAATAAACTGCAGGTCAGGTTTTCAGGATATCCCAGTTTCAGCACAGGTAGCTCCATCGATCCCTGCTGCAGCACAGAACTGAGTCACTTATTGAGCCACCTGTGCTGAAGCGGGGCTATCCTTAAAACCTGACCTGTTGGGGGGTCTTGAGGACTGGAGTTTAGAACCCCTGTACTACAGAGATCTTAATAACTTTACATGTGTTTTAAAATCCAAACAGTGTGTATTTTCTCACTGTACAGATCACACCCAGTTGTTATTGTAAATTGTCGTAAGCCCAGTTCTAACTTAAGACTTCTGAAAGAAAACCTTTCTCTTTTGTTTACATATATGGTATGCACATCTTAGAATAAATAATACAGGTGAGTAACATGTGCGTGTTGTAAATGACAAGTCGGAGGTGAAGCAGCAACCTGATCCGGTGTGTGCTCGTCTTCCAGCTCTCCCCGGAAGGCGCACTCCTCTACACATTATGGTTTTATTTGGTAAAGATTTCTGCATCATGCAATGCAGTAGGGGGGGGGGGGGGTCTGTCTGTTTTTACTTCTCTACTATTTGTCCCCGCTGACAGATGAAAAAAATAATAATAATTGTTTTCCTTTTAAATGAGGCCAAAATGAAAAATGAACATTGGAATATAGCAAGCACGCACGTGTGTGTGTACCCAACCCTGAGGAAGGTCCCAGAGAGGACGTAACGTTCGTCTTTTGTATTGGACGATAAATGTTCCTTTTTGATACTTTGACTTGCAGTACTGCGTCTGGTTCATCGGATTCTGGTGGAGTATTTGTTCTGTCCTTATTTCTATGACGCGTGCACACGTGGCGAGTTCAGTGGCTTTTACTTTGCAGTGGAGTGCCGGTTATTTTTTGTATAGTGTGTATGTGTATAATCTATGTAGTCTTCATTTGAAGTTTCAATAACCCATAAAGTGAAACATTGTTATCTATTTGTTTCCCATTAGCTAGGGGATAATGTCATTATTTAGTTTCTCAGCAGACCCCTCACTTAGCACCCATGGGATCCATACCCTTAAATCATATGTAAACAAACTACAGACAACAGGAATGCACATACATTTTACAGGGGTTAAATGGCTAAATTGTCACAGCTGCTCCCCCTCTCCTACTTGGTTGTAATACGTTGGGGAATCAAAAACTGGAATCTCACAAAACAAACAAAACTAGAAGACGGTTTATACCCACAGCTCTGATGCTGCCCCCATGCTGCCCCCTGCATCTCCGAATGTAATGTCTTGAATCGGCGTCATTTTGTTCCATGGGAATTTGGCAAGGCTTTCACCCAGCTGAAAACCCCCCTCTTGTTCCCAAGATCTGAGAGTTGACACAGGGAAAATGAAATAAGGCAACATTCTCTTCTGCTGACCTTGGCCTTGGTATAACAGAGTTGCCAACAACAGTGGGAAAGAAAAGGCCGCTCAAAGGGCTCAAGTCGAAGAGCACGTTTACCTACTGACATCACCAGTGGAGTTTGGAGTAGACATATGTACGCTGAGCCTGACACAAACCAGGGATATTTAACAGGTCAGTGGTTCATGGGCATGATGCAGGACCCAAGTGGATTTAATCCAACTGACCACTCTGACATTGAGTTATTGTAGGGAATCAGCGAGAAGGATGTACCATAAAAAGCAGGAAAATCAAGGAGATCCCAATCACAGGGATAGTATACACAAGAAGGAGAGAAGTGGTACTCCATCAAAATGATACTGATGTGTCCATGCTTGCTTTGCCTACACCGTCAGTTGCTTGGGATTAAGTATTTCTCAGCAACCATTTTGGTTATCTACTTTCACTGCTTGGAGATGGGACGTTGGGATAACGATGTATCGCATGCATGCGCTAAAGTAGTTTCCTTGGAAAAACGTTGGTTATTCCTAAAAGCTGCTAGGATTGGGTTCCATAATGAGGATAGATTTGGGAGCCTCTTCAAATACAGATAAGACTAGTACATATTCAGAGGGCGTTCGTGGGACACTGAGCACTGGAAGAGGATCGCAGACCACATTCATTCATTATTTTTTTCGTTTTTTTTTTTAACAGGCTCGTGTGTAACTATGTTTAATATTCATCCAATAACAAAAGGATTCAGTTGGACATTTTAACAAAACAGGGGAGCCTGCAATGCTGTGAGATGTAGGTGTCTCCGGCACTGAAGTGTGAAAGTTTAAGTGACAGTAGAGGGCCGCTATGCGCTCCCCCCATTGATCAGCAACACAGCTGGATACACACACACATCACAGAGATTGACTGTCTTTACAGCTGAGCTGTCTGGCAGAGGAAGGGTGGGTGGGACAGCATCACTGATGAGTGGAACGTGCGAGAGCACCATGTTTGCCTTATGCATGTTGTTGAGTTCTTGATGTGCCTTTCTAAAAGCGTTACATATCTACGACAAGTTTGCACATTGCTTTTCAGTTTTCTGTAGGCTTGTTAAATAAACAATCCCCACCAAAATGTAACCAGTAAAGACCTCATCGTTCCTAGCTCTGGATTGGAATACAATCTTAAAATACAGTACAAATGGGATCGTTACAGAAATGTACAGATGAGGTGGACATGGAGGTTATGAGGCCTTTCAAACAAGGTGCGATTGGGCCGATTCAGCACTGCGGAACGGAAAGTCCCATTCAACTCCATGGTAGTGTCTGTGCGGTATTGCCGAATCGGCACTATTGCACTTGATTGAATAAGCTGCTATGTATTAATGCAACTCCAGTCCTCAAGGGCCACAAATAAGTCAGGTTTTAAGGATATCCCTGCTTCAGCACAGGTGACTCTCAGTCAAAATGAGTGAGCCACCTGTGCTGAAGCATGGATGTTCTAAAAACCTGACCTGTTGGTGGCTCTTGCGTACTGGAGTTGGCCACTCCTATATTAATACAAGAAGTTTACTTTGATACATTGCACCATATTTGCTCCCGGTTACACCAAATGTAAGGAATCTGATCAGGAAGTTTCCTACACCTGGCTCAGATTGTTAGTCAGAGAGGTGCAGGTGACCTAAGACTTTGCAGATATGTTAGACAGACAGAGACAGACAGAAGAGGGAAAGAACAATTCACAGAGATGCAGAACCAGACACCTATGTATCCTGTATCTTCTCCTATCGACCCAATTCCTGAACACGACACAATCACAGCAAAGCACCCCGATATATTGCCGCAAGGTGAAAACGCCTCTCTTTATTTCAGATCTGCTCCAAACTTGCCTTGACCCATTGACCACATTTTGTTTAATTGAACTAATTGCACTTCAATCAGATGCCGTTTTAATCAGCTGGAAGGGGTTGGTAGAGTGGGTCAGTTCCCAGGCTCGTTACTTACCCAAATCATTAGAAAGGATTGTGTTATTGTTAAATTCCTCTATCGCCCGCCCAAACAAACATATTTGCCGTCTGCTCCTTATCTCTGTTTGCAAAAGATATGTTTATCGTACAGTACGCAGCACTGAAATCCTGGTGTATCAGTAACATATTCCATGTACCATAAAGCCAATCATTCATTTGGAAACGACACCAGAATGTGTGAGTCAAAACATGCATTAAAAGAGCCCCAAGTCCCTCTAATTCTGGGGGGTTATTAAATGTACCATTAAAAGTGTTAAAATCACAACCGTGAGATGAGGCTGCAGTGCTGAACTCTGCTGGAAAATTAACCTTTTCTTGATTCCGCTCTTGAAAAAAAAATGGCCGCCCAGTTCAGCCTCACTCCCACGGGCCAATAGTAAGCTCGGGTTTGATTTCCTGCTGCCATTTTGATTTTTACGGGAACATTGGGTTTATCTGGCAGCGAAAGGGGTTAGGAACCAAGCTAGTGTAAATATCCATATCTGACATTAGGCTTAAGCAAAGGAACATTTCACAGGTCTATCATTCAGTTAATCAATTATATTAGTTTAATATTCTACCAACGTTTTAGGCTTCCAATGGGACTTTGATATGTGTTTAGGGCCGAAGCATGGGCAGTGTGTTAAGTTGTACCTAAATCTTCATTATTTTTGCTTCTGCTGGAAAGATTTCACCTGACACAATCGGCCAGACAACTGGACCTCTTCCAGCAATGGGAGCATCCTTTTCTGTCACTGATGCTGTGACAGGGGTGACAAAGGGGAGTCATGAGTCTGTCACTCTTACCGCAGGGTGACCGTGAAACAGGCAGAAGCGCTAACTTGCTATCCTTCCTTAACAGAAAACCATTGCCTACTGCAGGGTTGGCCAACTCCAGTCCTTATGGGCCACCAACAGGTCAGGTTTTAAGTTTATCCCAGCTTCAGCACAGGTGGTTCAATCAGTGGCTCAGTCTTTGACTGCTTCAGTCACAGCTGAAGGTTATAAGGTCAGGTGTCAAGAATATCCCTGCTTCAGCACAGGTGGCTCAATCAGGGGCTCAGTCTTCGACTGAGCCCCTGATTGAGCCACCTGTGCTGAAGCAGGGATATCCTTGACACCTGACCTGCTGGTTGCCCTTGAGGACTGGAGTTGGCCACCCCTGGCATAACGCACGAGCTGCAGGTATTCGGACCGGACCATTTTCGTGCCTAATCTGCCTTATCACGATGAAATCCTTTTCAACTGGAAGATAAAGACACAAAGCCCCAAATAATGATGCGTCTTGCATCACCAGAAACTGGATTCAAGAACTGCTTCAGGTTTTAACGTGTTTCCTTTCTCTTCAGTCATTCCCACGAGTATTTTACATTCATGACTAATAATAAAAAAAAACTAAATGTAAACAGAAGATGTTTGGGCACGTCTGGGTGATTAATGGCCTTTTCGATTTCAAAATTGAGCTAAGATCTGCACCTGTCTTGCAAAGTGCATTAGGAATGTACCTATCCCAACTATCTCATATCTGATTCGCCTTCCCAAATATTGTTCAGAAAAGAGAGTTTGGGAAATGGTTACATTTCATTTTGCTTTTAATGTATGGACATATTTGAACCCAGAAATATGCCGACGTTGTTGTGTTTTTTTTTGCTGACAGTACTCACGGTGCTGTACTGGCGGAATAAGATTTGATCACGGCCAAGTCGCTGCAGGCGTTTTGGCACAGAGGGACCCTTTGCCGCAGACGCTCTGCTGCTGGACACTGCCGCCGGCTGTTATTACTTGCCAATAAGGTAAGTTAATTTAATGGGTTTTATCGGTTAGTTTCGTGGTTAAGGATAGGCGTTTTACGGTAAGGGGTTAAGGTCTTTAGGGTAGGGGATTAGGGTAAGGAGCTTAGGATATGGGATTTAGGGTAGGGGATAGTGTTAGTATTAGGCTTATAGTGCTGGCAACGCCTGCAAAAGTTATAATTTAACTTTCAGCGCCGTCGCTAACGACGGGGTCATTGATTGGTTCAGAGACAGTCACAAGTGGCGATAGTCTCTGAAAATCAAATTTACCCGGCTTCCAAATTTTTGGTCGCACCGTCGCCCGTTGCGCTTACTATAAGCACTTACGACGGAGTCAATTGTTTTGGAGCGCCGTCGCGTCACCGTCGCGGGCACTACAAGCGCAGCCTTGGGGTTTTTAGGGTAAGGTTAGGGGCTCACCTTGCCGGCGAAACAGCCTGCGGCTAGATGTCCCTGCGGCAAGGTGAGTGGCGGGTAAACGCCAGTGCCTACTTGGTCGCAGCAAAATGGCTACAACCACGTCCGAGACCGCTATACTGGATATATATTTAAGTACAATTTAATTTTGATGGCCGACACACAGAGGGACTTGGCCATGGCCACAAAGAGCGGACATTGAGATTGGGAAAAGCTGCGACCACCCCGAGGATGCTCGCTCGCCCGAATGTTATTCGAACCTACTAACGCGGTAATCCCCAAGCGACGACCTTCTTGCAATGTGAACGCTAGCTCCGTCCTCAACGGGCACCAGCAGCTTATGCCTTTTCTCTGAAGGACAAGGATGGAAACCGCAGTACGTGGTCAATATAGAAGTGGAAAGCAAACAAGTACGCAATGTATTATCATATTCACGTCTTCTCAGGTGAAGGGATTTTTTTTTTTAGCAATATTTACTCCTTCCCTTAAAGGAACTAAAATCTAGTCCTGCTATAGAGAATGTTTAAAGGGCTTTATAGGATTATTTGCACACAGCTTTACTCTCAGTATGACTCAAGTGCTTCACAATGACAATATAGCGCACAGTATGCAGCACTACACATATATTATTACAGGCACAGCCCCGGCCCCGTGGAATTTACAATCTCATAGTGGTGCCCGAGGGGGATAGTTATTTCAGGTCACACAAAGCAGACACTGGGATTTGAACCCTGGTTCAGTCTTTGTTGTCAGAGTATGCACCTTTACACACTGAGCCACTCTGCATCCATGTCTAACGTCCAATCAGTACTGTACTCAACTCCAGTTCTCAGGACCCTGCAACAGGCCAGATATGAAGGATATCCCAGCGTCAGCACAGGTAGCTCAATCAGTGGCTCAGTTGGGGGGTCTTGAGGACAGGAGTTGAGCACCACTGCTTTATTTGATACTGCCAAGAGAATACACGTTGAATTATTGGATGGTGCTGTTATATGGTTTCCAGATCTACCCAATCTCTGTCTTCATACCATGCATACATATTGCACCCTGTATGAGCCAATGGATGATGCTCAAGGAATCGGCATGTGTGTTTGTTTACCATTCTTTCAACTAACCATACAGGTAAAGCCAGATTTGTGCACTATGGTTCACTATATTTTATTGTTCTCAACCTTTAGTGCCCCAGGTCTCTCCGTGGGTTTGGGCAGCTCTGACATCAGCTGCCTGACAAGTAATTAGTTAAGTACAACCACAGTCACTTCCACTTTGGGTGTACCTTCAGCACCTCATCTTTACCTGCTGCTTCTGGGCTTGGATAAAAGGCATCACAGCCTTATCTGTTATCCTCGGGTGCAGCAGATAAGGCTGAAAGATAAAGACCGGGTCCTTTGGATAGTACAAACTACAAAGTGATTTCTCAACTCTTCCTCTCATGCCAGTTCATACTGTTCATTCAGCAAAGAGACGGCTTTTTTTGTTTGGAGAGTCACACTTTCTTAACATGGTTTTGCAAGATTTGGATCATTTTTGGGGGCACATCGTTATTTTCTGCAACTCAAGATGGTTTAGCAGGAGCTGAACAACTTGACATTCTTGGTCCCAGAAATGTGACTGAAGAAATATAACTACAAACATCATGAGGTTCTTGTTTGATGAGAATTTGGAGCTGGTTGTGTCTGCTGGGGTGGTTTTCGCTGGAAGACATATTTATCTGCATACCACATCAGAAGCTAGTACAATGCACGTGAAAAGACGTTAAAGGAGCAATCCAGGCCTGCAAATTGTTGGGCTGAACCCCATTAATTTCAGCTCTGTGGTCCCCTGCTTCCGGAGATACTTACCTCCAAAGCAGGTGCCGGTAGCTGCTCCGGATGTCCAAGCAGGACTTTAAGGTTGACAGCTCCTGTGTCACATGGGCCAATTGGAAGCCGCAGCTGATGACGCCATAACTTCCCATTGGCTCACAGGATGCAAAATCTTGGAACAGCGGCCATCACATGAACCCTGGCAGCCGAGGAGAGCTGCTACCAACATCTAATTCAGAGGTAAGTATCTCCAGAAGCCGGGGGTGCCCTGGGCTGAAATTAACGGGGTTCAGCTCAATTCTATGTAACAAAAACAACATTCGCAGGCTAGGATTGCCTCTTTAACAAATTACAAATAATTCCTTATAACGCTCCGATTATAGTCCTCAGGAATTCTTGCCTTTAAAAACTGGGTACAACGAAATATCTCTCGTTGTATATCAGGATTATGCTATCCACCACTAAAGCCCACAATCAATACTTTATTCATGCATTTATACTAATGGTTCCTTACATGCGTCTGTGAAAAGAGTACATTTACATTCTATATTAATTCCTGTAATAGAAACGTATGTGAACTTGATTTATGCCAAGAACGATAATTAAATTGCAATTCAAACAAAGCTGACTGGTTCCATGGGAGCGCCCTGAGGAACAGATAATTTGCCGTTAATACAGAGAAATGATTTGCATTGGAATCTACATGGGGACAACACTGAGATATTCTTGGAGTTCAAGTTCTTATTAATAGAATGTACTTTCCAAAAAATGCATGCGGTTGCAATTTGTTTCAAACATATCACCATTTGGTATAAAGTCGTACGTTAAAAATGGGACACTGTTTCCAGAGGGTCGAGAAGGAGAAAAGGAACAAAAAATACTAAGTGGCACCAATATTTGTTTTTTTTCCATCAGCCTGACTTTCCCTGGGAAAAAAAATGTTCCCCCTGTTTACGGGGTAAGAGGAATGAATGAGTGCAAGGTCAAGTTGGGAATATAATTAGATCAGTTCAGTTCTGCAGCCAATATCCTGTTCTCTGGTCAAGTGGTTGCATTTCAGCAGAAATACCTGATAAGACAGGTCAGGTGCTGGGCAGCAAGATAGTGATGCTATCTAAAGCAAGGCAGCTCGATAATTCAGCACTAGCAACATAGATCCCTCTGTTTGCAAAGCTTGCATGCGATTCCAACAGGGATAATATTGTTTAACAATCAGAGGTTATCAACCAGGAAGGAGTGTTATTACTATGCTTTTTTTTCAGTTCTTAACATAGTCCAAATTTCATTGTGCTGTGAAACCATCCAGTTCTTGCTAGGGAATATGTAACCCCCCCTGCAGATGAATGGGGGCTTACATCTTCCCTAGCACAGAGAAGATGGCTTCACAGTATATTCAGTAGGGGCCGCATTATCCATATACTCTCATGGATCAATTGGAAATTGACCACGATTCGGTGTTCACCTAACAAACCCGGTCAGACTGACTGCCACCCAACCCCCTCTTTATTACATGGAAGTTTGAATTGTTCTGCCAACTGGTAGTGACGTAAGGGTTTAGTAATCTTCCTTGGCATCTCCTCCATGGGGAGAATTAATAGGAATTGTACTCCAACCATGTAAACAACTTTCCATTTGAAAATATGAGATCTGTTCAGACTAGCTGCACTTCATCATAAATCAGCCTTAAAGCTGTAATGGATGATAGATACATGCTGTATGAGCAGGTTGTACTATAGAAAACACCAAGTCATATTCTTATCAATGCATATAATAATGTATACATCATCAGCACAGAAACAAGGCTTAAGATGGCACTCCATTGGACTTCTTAAAATAATGGCGCGGTTCATGGAAGAATCAATGTTTTGTTCAATAAAACCTGCATATTTATTTGCATAAATCCAGTGAAGTGCCATTTTCTTCCTCATTCCTACACAACCCTCACTTGCTGTGGACGAAAGTGCACCCTTGGCAGTACCTGAGAAAGAGTGACCATTACTGGGACATCATCAGTGCAAAACCTCTGGACATTTTCAAACTCACTAATGGGGTGAAAGGTGTAGGCAAGTTGGCCTGTTTTTGAGTTGAACGTTGCCAGTGGGTTCCAGCATTGACCCAAATGGAACTTAACATGACCCAGGGATCTGCAGAGTGGTTATCCCCGAAGTAATGTTTTCCATTTAGCCCCTTCTCCATCTTCCAAACGAATAAACATTTTCTTCTGCAATCTTTGTCATTGTCCTTTTTGGAAGAAGAAATGCACCATAATGTATATTTAGAATATTTTGTCTCTCGTGGCAGCTTGTGTTGTACAGTTGTGCAGAAAAACATTTGTAATGATTTGTCTTGTGATGTCTCAAATACAGCACATCAAGGTTTTTCGTGCCTTTTTTTTTACCCAGCTTACATTCCCAAGCAAGCAATACAGGCAACGGGTATATAGATCAGTGGGAACTTTTAGAAGAGTAACTTCATGCACTTCTCTCCCACACAGAAAACCCATAAACACATACTGCTCTCATACTAACATCAAGGGCACATACTTCCCAGTGACTCAAACAAAAATACGCTTATCGACACTCAGAGGTGGTTCTCCTTAACTCTTCCCATGTCTGGGATCGTACGGCACCAGAGTGGGGATGATGTATCAGGTACGTCAATGGGGCACATTAAAGGTTAAGACACCCTATGGTTCTGTACAACACTTTCGGCCCATTCTAGTGAATGGGCCATTAGGTGTCTCATAGAGTAATACTGCCTAGTTAAAATGGCCCAAATCATCCATTCAGGAGTTAAGAGGCGTTAAGAGCCCATAGCTTTAACACAGACACAATTCTTGCCGTTCTCGGAGAGGAATGTGATGTTTATGCTGTCTCCTCTATCAGCAGCGTATATATCTCAGATACACTCAATCCCATTCCTAGTGATAAGGTGACGCTGCATACATAGTTACATAGTTACATAGTTACATACCTTTTACCTTTTCACTGTATAAACCTTGATTCTAAAGAAAATGACCTGAAACAGAAAGTTTCGTGTTGTCGGCCCGCGAGCGTGTAGCAACATTTTGTGAAATTATTTTAGTGACACCAAAAAAAAAAAGTTTACTAACCGTACCTAGAATAAAAATAAAATCCAGTTATTTTTTTCTTAAACCGGGCACCTGATAGAATCGCAAAACCTAAAACCCTTCATTTTAAGAGAAAATCAAACGTGTCAAAATCAGAAGAAAAAAAAAAACATTGTCGGCACACCCATTCCCCACTGTCTGAATATCTTGATATTTTAAAAGTGAATATACTCATTGACTGTTCTTGGGATTCATTAAAACCGAAGTTATATATGCGCCCTTCAGCTTTCCTTGATAGCATCCTGTCCCGTTCAAAAGGGTGTTGTTCATATAATTAATCCAGCATTGTGGGTGGCTCTTTGACAGTTTAGCCTCTGGTGTAACATGTGGGCAGCTAAATATCTAATATGACAAAGACTACGTACATGTTCCTGGGGCTACTATTTCTGAGGGGCCAATAGCAGGTTATTTACAAAACTACTTAGCAAACATGCACACTCGGGCTTATAAAGGGGGCAAATGAACCTCAGGAATCTCTGCGGCCATGGATACTAAGAACAGTAAGGGTGTATTAAAAGAGATACACAGAGATTGAGATCCTATATTTGGTGCACACCACTATTTCGTAGAATGTGTGTATTCAAAATGATTAATAGTCCATCAAATGTAACCTCTATTAGGACAAAGTACACATATGTACCATAAAATTAAATATTAACACACAATTTTATCATCTTGATTTATTAGCACTTAATATGAACTAAATAGTGATTCAGGTTCCAATAGTCCTCAAAGTCCGCAAGGCTGCCTAACCGGTCTCCAAACCAGGAAAGGATTGTATGGAAAAAAAGACCTACAAGTCTCCCAAAATGACAGTCCAATGATAACATAACACAGCAAACCAACGCTTGTGTGGATTGTTCATCAACGTCTGCTCGGCTGCTGTGTTACTGCTGAAGAATCTTATAGGGATCACCACAGCACACTCGTAGATGTATATGAAAAGAAAAGAGAAGACACACAAGCACTAATAGTGCATTATCTCCCAATAAGCTGTATAGGGTGACAAGACTGCAGGGTGCAAAGATTGCTGAAACTGGCTGTATTTAAAATAAAGCTTCTCTTCGATGCTGTTTAATGACAATAAAAACACAATAACAATGCTGCAGTGACAATATAAAGCTGTGAGAGTGAGCGGTGGTGGTACTGTACTTCCGTCTCCAAAGGATCCAAATAGGATCGACTCTCCGGCTCGGTTAAAATTGAAATCCTACTTACACTTAGTCGCTAAGACTTGCGCCTTGTAAGTAGGATTCTTTGTAACAGGATTCACGGCTGGCCGCTGCTGGAAGTTGGGCCCGGCCAGAGGTCAGGTCCAATTTCTTTGCCCGGCTGCCGGTCCTCTGGTTGCCGCAGGGCCCCCGGCTCTCCCCAGCTGCGGGGCTGCCTGCCTCTCCCTCATTCTCTCTGTCACCGGTGCGTGCCGGGCCTCTCTGACATCAGCGCGTGACAGAAGCTTCCGGTGTGCACCGGCATGAAAGAGAGGCCCGGCGCGCACTGTGGTCAGAGAGACAGAGATAGTGAGGGAGAGGCAGGCAGTTTCAGAGCTAGGGAGAGCCGGGGGCCC
>NC_134503.1:8978665-9088665 GCF_040206685.1 Ascaphus truei
GGAAGGAGAGATCAGTGTAACGCCGCCGGAAGAAGAGATCAGTGTAACGCCGCCGGAAGAAGAGATCAGTGTAACGCCGCCGGAAGAAGAGATCAGTGTAACGCCGCCGGAAGGAGAGATCAGTGTAACGCCGCCGGAAGGAGAGATCAGTGTAACGCCGCCGGAAGGAGAGATCAGTGTAACGCCGCCGGAAGGAGAGATCAGTGTAACGCCGCCGGAAGGAGAGATCAGTGTAACACCGCCGGAAGGAGAGATCAGTGTAACGCCGCCGGAAGAAGAGATCAGTGTAACGCCGCCGGAAGAAGAGATCAGTGTAACGCCGCCGGAAGAAGAGATCAGTGTAACGCCGCCGGAAGGAGAGATCAGTGTAACGCCGCCGGAAGAAGAGATCAGTGTAACGCCGCCGGAAGAAGAGATCAGTGTAACACCGCCGGAAGAAGAGATCAGTGTAACACCGCCGGAAGGAGAGATCAGTGTAACGCCGCCGGAAGAAGAGATCAGTGTAACGCCGCCGGAAGGAGAGATCAGTGTAACGCCGCCGGAAGGAGAGATCAGTGTAACACCGCCGGAAGGAGAGATCAGTGTAACGCCGCCGGAAGGAGAGATCAGTGTAACACCGCCGGAAGGAGAGATCAGTGTAACGCCGCCGGAAGGAGAGATCAGTGTAACACCGCCGGAAGGAGAGATCAGTGTAACGCCGACGGAAGAAGAGATCAGTGTAACGCCGCCGGAAGGAGAGATCAGTGTAACGCCGCCGGAAGGAGAGATCAGCGTAGCACCGCCGGAAGGAGAGATCAGCGTAACGCCGCCGGAAGGAGAGATCAGTGTAACGCCGCCGGAAGGAGAGATCAGTGTAACGCCGCCGGAAGGAGAGATCAGTGTAACGCCGCCGGAAGGAGAGATCAGTGTAACGCCGCCGGAAGGAGAGATCAGTGTAACGCCGCCGGAAGGAGAGATCAGTGTAACGCCAGCGGAAGGAGAGATCAATGTAACGCCGCCGGAAGGAGAGATCAGTGTAACGCCGCCGGAAGGAGAGATCAGTGTAACGCCGCCGGAAGGAGAGATCAGTGTAACACCGCCGGAAGGAGAGATCAGTGTAACACCGCCGGAAGGAGAGATCAGTGTAACACCGCCGGAAGGAGAGATCAGTGTAACGCCGCCGGAAGGAGAGATCAGTGTAACGCCGCCGGAAGGAGAGATCAGTGTAACACCGCCAGAAGGAGAGATCAGTGTAACGCCGCCGGAAGGAGAGATCAGTGTAACGCCGCCGGAAGAAGAGATCAGTGTAACGCCGCCGGAAGGAGAGATCAGTGTAACGCCGCCGGAAGGAGAGATCAGTGTAACACCGCCGGAAGGAGAGATCAGTGTAACGCCGCCGGAAGGAGAGATCAGTGTAACGCCGCCGGAAGGAGAGATCAGTGTAACGCCGCCGGAAGGAGAGATCAGTGTAACGCCGCCGGAAGAAGAGATCAGTGTAACACCGCCGGAAGAAGAGATCAGTGTAACGCCGCCGGAAGGAGAGATCAGTGTAACGCCGACGGAAGAAGAAATCAGTGTAACACCGCCGGAAGGAGAGATCAATGTAACACCGCGGGAAGAAGAGATCAGTGTAACACCGCCGGAAGAAGAGATCAGTGTAACGCCGCCGGAAGAAGAGATCAGTGTAACGCCGCCGGAAGGAGAGATCAGTGTAACGCCGCCGGAAGGAGAGATCAGTGTAACGCCGCCGGAAGGAGAGATCAGTGTAACGCCGCCGGAAGGAGAGATCAGTGTAACGCCGCCGGAAGAAGAGATCAGTGTAACACCGCCGGAAGAAGAGATCAGTGTAACGCCGCCGGAAGGAGAGATCAGTGTAACGCCGACGGAAGAAGAAATCAGTGTAACACCGCCGGAAGGAGAGATCAGTGTAACACCGCGGGAAGAAGAGATCAGTGTAACACCGCCGGAAGAAGAGATCAGTGTAACGCCGCCGGAAGAAGAGATCAGTGTAACACCGCCAGAAGAAGAGATCAGTGTAACACCGCCGGAAGGAGAGATCAGTGTAACGCCGCCGGAAGAAGAGATCAGTGTAACACGGCCGGAAGAAGAGATCAGTGTAACGCCGCCGGAAGAAGAGATCAGTGTAACACCGCCGGAAGAAGAGATCAGTGTAACATCCCTGGAAGAAGAGATCAGTGTAACGCCGCCGGAAGAAGAGATCAGTGTAACACCGCCGGAAGAAGAGATCAGTGTAACATCCCTGGAAGAAGAGATCAGTGTAACATCCCTGGAAGAAGAGATCAGTGTAACACCGCCGGAAGGAGAGATCAGCGTAACACCGCCGGAAGAAGAGATCAGTGTAACGCCGCCGGAAGAAGAGATCAGTGTAACGCCACCGGAAGGAGAGATCAGTGTAACGCCGCCGGAAGAAGAAATCAGTGTAACACCGCCGGAAGAAGAGATCAGTGTAACACCGCGGGAGGAAGAGATCAGTGTAACACCGCCAGAAGAAGAGATCTGTGTAACACCGCCGGAAGGAGAGATCAGTGTAACGCCGCCGGAAGAAGAGATCAGTGTAACACCGCCGGAAGAAGAGATCAGTGTAACGCCGCCGGAAGGAGAGATCAGTGTAACGCCACCGGAAGAAGAGATCAGTGTAACGCCGCCGAAAGGAGAGATCAGTGTAACACCGCCAGAAGAAGAGATCAGTGTAACATCCCTGGAAGAAGAGATCAGTGTAACGCCGCCGGAAGAAGAGATCAGTGTAACACCGCCGGAAGAAGAGATCAGTGTAACATCCCTGGAAGAAGAGATCAGTGTAACATCCCTGGAAGAAGAGATCAGTGTAACATCCCTGGAAGAAGAGATCAGTGTAACATCCCTGGAAGAAGAGATCAGTGTAACACCGCCGGAAGAAGAGATCAGTGTAACGCCGCCGGAAGAAGAGATCAGTGTAACACCGCCGGAAGAAGAGATTTGTGTAACACCGCCGGAAGAAGAGATCAGTGTAACGCCGCCGGAAGAAGAGATCAGTGTAACGCCGCTGGAAGAAGAGATCAGTGTAACGCCACCGGAAGAAGAGATCAGTGTAACGCCGCTGGAAGGAGAGATCAGTGTAACGCCGGCGGAAGGAGAGATCAGTGTAACGCCGCCGGAAGAAGAAATCAGTGTAACGCCGCCGGAAGAAGAGATCAGTGTAACATCGCCGGAAGAAGAGATCAGTGTAACGCCGCCGGAAGAAGAAATCAGTGTAACACCGCCGGAAGGAGAGATCAGTGTATCTCGAAAGCTCGCACAAATAAAGCATTTTGTTAGCCACAGAACGGTATCGTCTATTCGTTTTTGATTAAGCTCGGCTAACACACACACACACACACACACACACACACACACACACACACACACACACACACACACACACACACACACACACACACACACACACACACACACACACGCCAAATTACTACAGTTACTTCTTTATGAGTGTAACATTTTTTAACTCCCAGTTAACAGCGTTTCTTTGCCAGAAAGAGCTCGCATTGCAAAGTGAAAGGGTTAAGTGAGCAAAGTGGCTACACACACACACGTTATCTTGTACTGCAAGGTAAACTCACTCTATTTTTCCCAGATGGTTTCTGTGTATACACCTGCCAGATATTGTCTTAACAAACAACACGCTGTAACTACTTCTCTTTGCCTGTTAGGAATTCTGCCAAAACTGTATTAAATAAGCAAGCTTTGATTTTATGGAGGCTCCGAATGATTGCTATTAAACCGTGCTTGTTAGCTCGTAATGGGGGGAAAAAGACAAACATATGATCACATTCCTGCCACGTTCGGGGCTTGCGTATTCCAGGTCTAGTCGCATTTGAATCTGAAATGCGAGGATGTTGGGAAGACCACCGATGTTATAACATTGCAGGCATACCCCGCTATACGGACCTTCACTTTAAGGACACTCGCGAGTACCGACGTATTTACAATAGCACCAGTCCCCTGTGTCCGTACGCTCGTTTCGCACGTACAGACAGTTATTCTGCCCTACAGACCGCCGTAGTTGTGTGACGCGCTGATTCCCCTCGCCCAATTGGAAAATGCCAGCTCGCGCATGCACCTGTGAGTAGGACACAGGCACGAAATGAACTGCAATGCCGGCTCCCTACCTCTACCGAAGCTGTGCGCAAGCGGGGAGACAATAGAGCCTGGGAATTTCATCACTGGAAGCCGAGCTGAGCGCCGACCGGAGTGAGGAGGGACAGAAATTGCCAAGAGCTGGGAAGCTATCCAGGATTGCAGTACAGTACATGCATCGATAAGTGAAAAAAGGGAGTGCTTCACTTTAAGTACATTTTCGCTTTACATACCCGTTCTGGACCCGTTGCGTACGTTAATGCGGGGTATGCCTGTACACAGTAGAATAATATCTGGCACTAAGACTATTAACTACAGTGTCCATTGTGTATTAATTTATAGGTTTAATGGATTACATGGGGATTCCGTCATAAAGTTGGCTTCTACGTTATGTTTCCCAAGTATACCAAACACATCTGTCTCTTAGCATCTACCTTAAGGTCTTTGTTTGAATAACAGAACAAAGTTGTAGCACAATCTACAAAGAAAGAGAGTGCTGAGCCCTATGTCACACATCACTGCGAAATGCTCAAAGAACTAGATTGGTCATCAGTAGAGTCTAGGCGCAAAGTGCACCTTTCCTGTCTCACCCTCAAATACTTTCTGGTCAAGCTACCCAGCTACCTGAACAAGCACCTCACCCCTACCACATGCAGCACCTATCACCTGAGATCAGACTCCAAAAGACTATTCATGGTCCCAAGGCTCAACAAAGTATCCGGACGTTCCTCCTTCTCCTTCCGTGCACCCCAAAACTGGAACAACCTACCAGAGACCCTCATATCCACCACCAGCTTAAGTTCTTTCAAATCTAAGGCTGTCTCACATTTTAACCTGGTCTGTAACTGTTTCATACGCCCATAATATATATTTTCTGTAACTGTGCACGCAATGTCTTGTATATAATGTATACCCTGCTCATTTATGTAACTGTACTTGTAACCATGTATTATTTGTTTTACTCTGTGCCCAGGACATACTTGAAAATGAGAGGTAACTCTCAATGTATTACTTCCTGGTAAAATATTTTATAAATAAATAAATATGTGGTGTGGCATGCCCGCAAGGCCCAGGCTCCCTCGCCCCCTTCTTTTGGTTACCTGTGATGCTCCAGCGGGAAGAGAGGTCTGGCTAGGGGGTATGGGTTATAGGCAAGTGGTTGGAAATCATCGAGGCGCCTCTAGGACCTCCAGGAGCTGGTCCAGCGGCTCGATGAGTAGGCCAGATCTCAAGAAGAGGGATGGCTTCAGCTACAGCTGTTGCTGATTGGCATGGTGGGCGCCATGGGTAAAAAGGGGTTATCCCCGGCTGTGTCCTCCACGGGGAGCAGCAGCTGGAATTCGAGCGCCACAAGCAGAGACCCCCGGTGAGGTCTGCCTGGGAAAGGGGCTTTATCGAGTCCTGTGGCGGGACTGTCGGGATTGGAAAAAGTTCCAAGTGTCTGTTTTAAAGATGCATACGTGTGCATGACCAGCCCGTTGCATTCACCCACAGATGTAAAGGAAACAATCTGGGCAGGGGTTTGCCGAGATATTGTCCATGCTGCCAGGCTACAGGGAGGCATTAGCGGGGTCGAGCAAGAAAGGCGAGGCTAAGAAAGGGGGCATTGAAAGATGGCTATTCCCCCGTGCGTTTGCTAATTGGATCCAAGCTTTCTTCATCCTCCCGAGCGTAACTGGTGAAAATGCTCCCCACCTTTGCTCAGCCCTATTCAAGTATCAGGACATGATGGGGTTCGCACAGCGGAATTTTGGCGGAGCTATGGTGAGCAGTTCCAACAAAAAATGGCGGTCCGCAAGCAATTATCTTGGGATACTAAAGATATGGATTTGTGGATTGAGCTCATGATGGCGGGGAAGCCGGGTCTCCATCTCGGGGCATCTGACAGCAGGTTGTCTTCTGGCCTGGCGGCCGGCAGTAGGAAGGATCCTCGCTGGGCAACAGTTGCAGTGCATGAGTGTTCATCCTGTGGGGTAACCCACGCCGCAAGTTCAAAAGCAGGGACGCAAGCAAGATTAAGGAAGAGGGTGCTCAGGAGGGTTTATCCCCCCATAGGGGGGCGGTTTTAGTTTGTTTAGACAGTTGCTTGTTAAACAGTTTGACCCATTTATTGTTCCTTCAGATCGGGTTTGGAAGGTTTCTAGCAGTCCGTGGCTAGTTTAAGGCATTAAGTAAATTGGTGGCAGCTGGTGGGGGGTAAATGCAGGGTAACCTTGCCATCAAGGTCTCAGTTACAGCAATGCCTGGTGGTGGCACGGTTGATGAGTGGGCAAGGCTCATCGTGCTTTGAGTACCAGGAGCTCATCTCGCGGCTGACGTGGGGTCACCTAAGTGGCTGGGACTTTGGCCGGTCCTGGCTGGCAGGCCATGATTTAAGCGTCATTGGCCTCACCTGTGGGTGGAGCACTCTGGCAGGGTTAGCCCCCTCCCCTTTTGCTGTATATAAATAAACGCGGCGGCCATTGTACCTCCTGACCTTTGCGTGTTCGCTTTCAAAACAAAAAACAAAAAAAGTTTGCTGTTTTTCCCCCCGAAATATTCGATTCGAAATTTGCAAAGTTCAAATTTTGAACCCCAAGAACCTGCCAAACATCGTAAACGTTACGTAATGAATTCTTCCACAGAACTAAAGGATGCAAATTAGGTTTCTTTGTTTTACTTTTTATTTAATAAGCTTTATAAATAATACTGAAGTATAGGAGCATTAGATGCACGAGATAAAATAGCCGTGAATAACAATATTAACAGTAAAAAAAAAGTTGGAACTTTTTAAAAAGTGTTTACAGGCAATTTCTGTTGTAACAAAGCGCTTTGTCTGGCAGGTTGTGTTCCCGGGACATGTCTGGACATAAATCTTATGGATAGGAAGAAGTTCTATCTCACTGAACATATTCTCCCCTTTCATATGAATGATAGGCACAGAAAGACGAGTAAAACACACGCCGTGTTCTATATCGACATCTAAAAGTTGACCTAAAAAAAGGTCAGTTTTATCCACCGCGTGTGCCTACCGCTGTAAAGTTTTCTACCCAAGTCTTATACATCAATTATTTATTTGCCTAAACTACCTCTGCTGGGAGGTAGTTCCAACCATCCACTGTAATATCAGGGAATACATATTTTCTTCTATATTCTCATATTCTGTTACATTTGAAAGTCACAGAGTCAACGTTGCATGACCCTCCCACCTCCTTTCTTGCAGTCCATACTGTACACATTGAGATATGATACAAGTTCTTTATTCCTACTGAGCTTGTCAGAACTAAGTGAAAAGTCTAATTTTGGACATCTGCATATTTAATGTCTTTCATCAACAAATAGTTACTTCGCAGAGCCTGTGTGCTCTGGTCTTGTCTGGTCCAAAAAGAAACCGTAACTTAGATGTTATCCTACCAAGTAACATTGACGTTTTGCTTGGGATCCCATTGTCAAAACACCCAGAACATGCTGCTGGCTTTCACAATGTCTCATTGTATGGTGTAATAAATATTTATTCTGTGTGTAATATGGATCTATGTGACAAATGTCTCTGGGAAGAGAAGTCATGCTACAGGATTCTGGAGGAGTGGGAGAGTCCCAAGCAGAACCAATGTGACTTTCATAGACAAGCACGTGGAGATAAGTTCATGGTCCAGTGATTAAACCCTGCTGATCTGAATTCATCTGTTAATGGAACAGATCAACAATGGAGGTTCACTCCATGGTCAACCACGACTTCTACAGGACTTTGTTTGCTTGCTGACATGGCGAGAAATATCGCCAATATTGCATAGCTCACATTGACCTGATTGGCTGGGACAGTTCAGCGGGTGCAGGTGTGGCGCATCAGGGAAAGTACTATTAATATAGTTTGGCTGTTGAGCAGGTTCCTTAAGGAGAAGCGTGTTGGAAGAGCTTGCCCGGTTCACACAATGGACAAGGCCATACTACACATGTATTATATACCGAGCCTATTAAAGTGAAGTTACTGTAAGACACATCTCCGTGCCAGCATTATCCTTCCTTCACACTGTTTGGCCATATATAGGTATCTTGTCATGAGGCTGTCTTATACATGCAATAGCCACAGACGAGTCAATGTGACCACATATTGCACTACAAAGTATTACCTCTTCCTCTGTACTTTGTAACATAGGACTATGTGGTCCTTTCTACCAATGTCTACGTAAGTGTGCGTATCCTTGTATTGAAGTAATATTTGCTTTATTGTAAAGGGTACATGTTGTACATGTGTGAATGTTCAAGGCTTTGTACAAATATACATGCATACTTGCCAAAACATTAATGTATTTCTCCTTCAGGAACATGTAACTTACATGTAACACACTTTTTTTTTTTTTTACATAAGAGGGTGTCTCTGGAGGTGAACCACGCTGATTTCAGCTTCGGGGACCATCTGATTGCCAAGATAAATACCTGTAAACGTGGTGCTTGGACCGCCCCATTCAGGGGAAACAAAATGGCGGTTTAAATCCCAGCGTCATGCAGGCCAACAAGACGCAATTTGGCCCACATGATGGGGTTTAAACAACCAGGAAGTACGAGCACTAGTGTTCCCGCAAGTATCTCGGGAATCAGGGGGGCCCTGGAGATAGAATTAGCGCAGTTCAGCTCCGAAGATCCACTTTCCCCCCCCCCCAAAAAAAAACGGGATATGGGGGAGGAAGTGATGCTTTCAAAGTGTCCTAGAAGAGTGACTCTTGCCAAGTGTGTCACGTTGTATTTGTGGCTGGCTATCCCATCTGCTCTGTACCATGAAATAGTAACCACCAGAATAGGCCTTCGTGTCAGCCGTGACTTCTCCCCACCAGGGCACTAAGAGGGTATTAGAATGTTCTCTGCATCTCTGCTGTTCACTGCTACATGCGAATTAGTTAATAACTAGGTCTGATCAATCGAAACTCAGAACAGTAGGCGTATGAAACGAACATGTCTGTTATTGCCTCTTTTAAAGTAGCTGTATGTGAAGAACATCAACCATGAAAAAAAAGCCATAAACTATAAATGATATTTATACATCCGTGCACTGTTGATTCATTTCTTGCAGGTTGCTATTTTCTCACGGTCTGGGATTGGCATGATGCTCCGAATCTCTGTCCTAACTTGTAAACTCTGTCACCGGCCTGGCAAATGGTTTCTAGCACTAAGGAGTGAAGAAGGAAAGCTGCGTGTACGAACAGAACTGCTCTCGCTTGTACCTATTGCGTCATTGCAAAACAGGTTGATATCTTCTCCCCTCCCGGGGCCATTTCTCACACACTGTCATGTCCTTTCACCATGAACAAAGAAGCCATCAAACTCGGTCATCCTTGTGATACACACACACTGCAGAAACATGATTTCATTGGGTCTCTTCTATACCTTTGCTGCCAGAAGGTGCCTACAGGACATTGAGCAAAAGGGGACAGTGTTATTTAACGCTCTAAGATTATTTACTTTGGTTACTTTATGCCTGGCTGCACCTACTTTATTCTTGCATCATAATCCCCTCTTTTCTTGTGTCTGTTCTGCAAAGGGCTGTTTGCACTGTTGGCACTGTAAGAATATACACCCATACATGTTATCACCCAGATGCAGCTGAATAACCGTAGGAAATAAAATAAATTGCATAAGGCCTTGCCCCCGCTGCCTACTACAGCGTCCGCTGTGGCGGACGCTGCACGCACGAGAGCCCTCCCCTCAATGGCGCCGGGCCCGCTGCGAGGGGGGGCCGCAGCGCTCGGGCGAGAGCTACTCCTGCTCTCAATAGAATTGAGAGCAGGACTCGCGTCGAGCGATTAGGCACGCCCCCCCGGCGGTTCAGCCAATGAGGGCGAACCTGCCGGGTGACGTCATGGCCGTGCCCCCGTCACTCCCCCGCCACGCCCCCCCCCGGTCTCTCTTCCTGCAGTGAGCTGCAGACCGGGGAATCGGCTGAACGCGCCGCCAAAATCGCGGGCGCGCGTTACAGCGGCGTGACCGGGGCCTTAGCCTAAGACCGCATGCAGCGCTGCTAGTTAAGGATATGTTTGGCCACGTACAGTATATGCTAGATCTGGCCACTAGATCAATTTAGTCCTGGATGAGACTGTCATATGTTTAATGGGTTGAATCTAGGGAATTGACACTTTTTTTTTTAGACAAATATTTGAAAATATCTTGCAAACTTGTTCCTCGTGGTAACTGGGGTTGCCAGGTGGCTTCTCCAAAAATACTGGACACAATGGTCTCTCCACTCCATGCTGTTTCCTCCTCTCCTTGGCCCCACCCCCAGGCTCCTGACACCTCTTCCTGATTGACTGCATTACCCAGCAGCAGCCAATCCGGATAGAGGAAGCTGCCCAGCCCCTTAGCAACAGCCCAGCTCGAGGCCCCCCCAAGCCGGTCAGGTCACTATGTCCAGAGAGGTAATACCAGACAAAAATGTCCAGTATTACCTCTAATTTTTTACTGGACAGAGTGTCCAAATACCAGACAGTCTGGCTCAATACTGGACACCTGGCAACGGTAACCAGATGCTTTGAAGGATTTTCTGATCATTGTCTTCTTTTTTTTATGCTAAGACTTTATGGGGAACCTCCACTGGCAAAGGGTAACCTCCTAATTCTTCACATTCTTCTATATGGGAAGTAATTATGATACAATCATTAGCTAAATAGCCTGGGGAGGAAATCAATACAATAACAAACTGCAGTGTTCCCTGCTGTCATTGAAAAAAATTTAATAGATTTGTATTTCACAAGACACTAGTGACATTTGTACTGTTGGGGTTACTACAGGTTATTATTGCATGATGTTGTATTTGTTTGTCTACTAAGTGGAACTGCTCCTTTAAGTTAGAGATGAAGTCATCACCTTTCTCTCGAACCATGACTGCAGCGGAAAGGTGATTAACAGTATTTTACACTTGACTTGCTTGTTTAAAGAGGTGCTGCTGAGCTTCGGTACTACTGGAACAGTCGGCAGCATTCCATTGCTGAAGAGTCTTCTGCTGGCAGTCTGTAGGGTTGCCAGGTGTCCAGTATTGAACTGGACTGTCCTATATTGGAACACACTGTCCATTAAAATATTAGAGGTAATACTGGACATGTATGTGTCCGATATTACTTCTCTGGACACAGTAACCTGAGCGGCTTGGGGAGCCGGGGGATGTCCCTGAGCGGGGAGAGAGCAGGGCCGTTGCTAGGGGCCTGGGCAGCTTCCTTCATCCTGCTTGGCTGCTGCTGGGTAATGCAGCCAATCAGGAGGTGTCAGGAGCTGGGGGGGTGGGGCCAAGGAGAGGAGGAAACAGCATGGAGCGGAGGCGAGAGTGGTGTGCGTACCTTTCACCATTCTGTCCAGTATTTTTGGAAAAGCCACCTGGCAACCCTAGCCGCCTGGCAGTGGAGAAATGAATTCATGTTGCATGAGTGATGGAGAAATGGCCTCCGCTAGCAGGGAATGCTGTGGAGGGCTGCCAAGAACACTTGTTTAATCACAAAGGAAGCAAAGTTCAGTGGCACCTTATCCTGTGCACATAGAATTATTTACAGATTCAATTAACCCAAACTTTACATATTAACTCATATTGACTAGGAGGTCTTTTTGATCCTGGCAATGTGCTGAACTAATTTGTGGGTTTAAAAACTACAGGGGGTTATTCACTAAGCAGATTACAACCAAAGTGTAATGAGTTATAATCACCTCCTCTAGTGCGGGCACCAAATGTAATATATTATCAGACAACTGACACATTTTAATAGTTTTCTCACTTGTGACAGCAAATGCATTAGCTCGTTAGCAGACAGAAGATTGAGACATCCCTAGATGTCATATAAAGCACAAACGTCTTTTTATTTTAATCTGAAGCCGTGTCGTACAAGGCACGAGCTCAGCTAATAGTTTGGCACGAGGCTTTCCCAGAAGTTGAACGAGAACTCGAATATTCCCCCTCACCTCCAACCTTCATTGTCTCCAAACACAAAACACTCTGCAACTGAGCAAACGAGATAAGGAGAGGACCAGTGGAGGCCATCATCTGCTGGTTGGGTGTATGGTCATTGGGAAGTGAAATGCCAAGTTCTAATATCTCACATATCCTCAGAAATCTGTGTGAGAGCATGCAAATCCGGGTCACCCTTCAAACGTTACAGACTCATTTCTTTTTGTTGAACAAAAGAGTTATAGGCTTTGGCATAACTGGTTTATTAGGCATAACGTGTGCTGTGAGTTGGCTATAAACATGTGTCAGTGTATGGTGAATGTTACACAACTTTGGAGAGAGAAAAAACCCAATAGTATTTGAGGGAAAAAAAGCTATTGGATCTCATTATGGATGGGTGCAGAGGGGTTCCCACCCTCTGCGTTACCCAACTGCCAATATTGGTTGTTTGGTTGAATACTGTGGAACTTCAAAGCAGCCAGTGATCCAACAGCCTCAATTCCACTGCAAGAGGGTTCAATATTCAGATATAGACTGGGATGCTGTCATAATAAGCTTTTATTTTCTTTGTCCGTGTTTCCGACAAAAATATAATAGGCCCTTAACATAGCAGTACAGGCTAAGGCCCGTAATATAGTCGGCGCGTTTGCTCCGCCGTGCGCGCGGCACTTATAATTGGCTGTTGGTAGCCAACCATTCTAAACTAGGGCCGAGCGCGCCCGCACGGCAGTGAGCGTGGAGTCGGCCGATCGGGGGAAAGACTCCGAAAATAATCTTTTTGAGCCGCTCCCAGCACGAACCCGTACACAGAAAAAGTGTGCGTCACGTGCACGAGCGTTCGCACGCGCCAACTATTAAACAAGCCTTCGCCCATTCCTCTAACCAAGTCTGTCCTACTGATTACTGCTGCCTGTCAGCAGCCTTTTATAGCGCCGTGAGCTCCCAGCAGGCCATGCTCCAGGAAGTCATTTCCTATACATATATACAGCCACACATCTAACGAATATATTTGTACAAATAAAACTGTGCAGTTTAGTATACCAGAAGGGGAAAAATGAACAAATGGCAAAAAAAAGCAAAACGGCCATATCTCTGTACACCTCATTTCTGGTGTCTTGTGTATGTTAGCGCAGTTAATGGGAGCTGAAACAATCCCAGTTGGCTGACCAGCAGATAGAAGTATTTAAAGTTAATAGAAAAAGAAAAGAAAGTTCTTCCTTACAAGGATTGCAATTAAAGACATATGTTTATATCTGTTGCTTTCACCCTGCTCTTACAAAGGTTGCCAAACAGATCCTGGGGGGTTATCTGGGACCGAGGAAGAGGAAACGGTGGGGGCGAGAATACATTTGGCTCCCATGTTTCTGATCCTGGCTAAATCTATAGAAGGTGACAGCCCACACCAAAACAGGCTTGTCGCTAACATACTAACAGCTGCTAGGTACTCGATACCCACCACAAGGAAAACAGCAGCAGCCCCTCCCAGGCAGGGTTACCAGGTGGCTTCTCCAAAAATACTGGACACAATAGGGAAAGGAGTGACACACTCGAGACACAAACACACACACACACCTCCCACCGCTCCATGCTGTTTTCTCCTTTCCTTGGCCCCACCCCCAGAATCCTGACACCTCCTCCTGATTTGCTGCATTACCAAGCAGCAGCCAATCAGGATGGAGGAAGCTGCCAATCCCCCTCGCAACAGCGCCGCTCTTTCCCGGGGAAATCCCGCCGCACCCCAAGTCGGTCAGGTCACTATGTCCAGAGAGGTAATACCGGTATACACATACATGTCCAGTATTACCTCAATTTGTTACTGGACAGAGTGTCCATATACAGGACAGTCCGGTTCAACACCGGACACCTGACAACCCTACTCCCAGGAGACATTTTTCAACAGAATAAATGAAGTGATGTGGATGGAAAAACTTTCATCTTTCCTAAAACACACCACAAAAAAATCCCATAAGGTTTTGGGGACCTATGGAGCCACAGGCAGACAGAGGGGTTGCATGAGATGGGGGACGGGGTGAGATACAAGTATACAATAAGATTGTCAGACAATTGTATAATTAACCCTAAATGCTAAGTGCGTGTGAAGTGTTGGAACTGCGTTCCTATTTTCACCTTCCCTTACTTCATTCCCTGTAACCCCCCTGCCCCGCCCGCCCCCCCCCCCCACACCCTTCTTCTTATAGATACTCCAATAAACTCTATGTGGGGAAAAACAGGTCGCCACACTTTAGACTTATAAGCAAAACTCTGGACAGTGCAGCAAGACATGTGATGGAATGTACGACGCATGCAGCTTTGTCAGTGGATTCTCAATCAGTGTTCTGCAACTAAAGCACTCCAGCACATTCACGTCAATGGGCTGATGGTGTCTTTATGGCAGAAGACTGCTTAGTCAATTTGGGCCAATGTCTCCTTCTCTGGATGGGGGCTGTTTGTATCTTTATCTCCCACTGAGCTGAGCAGGGATTGGCTGCTTGAGAGATAGCTGCAATGTTCCCTTACAGCCACACTTTCTTTGAATGGTTAAAGGAGTGTTGCTCCCCCTACCCTCCTTGTTTGTTTTAAGATAGGCAGGGGGCAGGGGGTCTCCGGATCATTTCCACTCCAGGGTGCTCCTAGATATACTTACCTGGGAAGGTGCTATCGGTTACTTCCTGGTTGTTTAAATGCCCGCGTTACGCCGGCCAATCGGAGGCCGCATTGGATGATGTTGAGGCTTCCTATTGGCCCGTGTAACGCCTGGTATTGAAACGCCATATTTTTTTCACCTGGTGGGGAGGCTACCAGCGGCACATTCCCCGGTAAGTATTTCGGAAACCTGGGGGTTCCCCGGGGGGCTGAAATTAACATGTCTAAGTCCCAAAGACCCCCTGCTTCCTATACAGGTGTAAAAATACTTGAAAAGTTAAAAACAAACAGGTGGTGTTGCTCCTTTAAAACATAAATCTGGTCTATGAGTGTTGCTGAGTTGAGGTAAGACCTGCAGCCTGGGATTAGCTGTATCTAGGTCTGTCAGAGGCCTAATGTGCTGCATGAAACCTTAACTGGTGTCCATATGATGCATGGAAACTATGCTGCCCGGGTAAGAGAGCAATCTTCATGGTAATTGAAAACAGCAGGACCCATTAGTAGCGCACTGTCTGATACGTGCCTGGGTAGCACTGGTAAATCTCGGCACTCAGATGGGACTGACGTCGTGTACACTGCAGCTTCGTGTCAAACAATGGGGGAACGTTGTCCTACAGCAGGGGGCTCAACTCCAGTCCTCAAGAGCCTCAAGAGGTCAGGTTTTAAAGGAAATCCCGGCGTCAGCACAGGTGGCTCAGTCAATGACTGAGTTGGCCACCCATGACCTAGAGCTACCTACCATGGGCCAGTGCAGCAGCACATGGCGTCACGGTGCCATGACAACGCAACGCTGCAGGAGGAGAAGGTAAGAGAGACAGAGGTCCCACACTCTCTCCCAGCAATCAGTTTAATTGTTGTGGGGGAGAGCACGGTGGCCTCTGTAACCACCAGAGCTTGGCGCTGTGGCACCAATGCCACCGCCATCACGCCGACCCTGCCTGCCTACAGTGCGGAACGCTGTGTAATTGGCCAACATGGACGTTCTTCACACATGAGATTCTAGTATACAGAGGTTTTGAAACCTCACAGCCCTCTTCTTCACGTGTACTCACAACAACACAGATAGTTTAGTGGTGTAACTGTCCCAAGCCTTGGGGAAGTCCCTCGATGTTTGTTCCCCATGTCCGCTCTGCTGGCTCTGTGAGTTAGGGCTTCTCAATGGTCCAATTCCATTGTTCAAAGACACGAGCATCAGGACTCTGTTTGCAATTTCACTAAGACGTCTGAGCAAAGCTGCCCGTCCGGGACATAAAAAAAACCATTCAGCTGTTCGCCAAAGCTTCACTTTGAAGCTCATCTTCATCCTCCAAGGTCTTTATTGATTAAGAAGTTCAGGAGAGCATCTGCCCTGCAGTCCCGACGCCTTCATCAATGATTTTCCCACATTAATCCAGCACCACCTCTCATAGCCACACTAATTACTCCCTGCGAAGATGACGGCAGCAGGTCAGGAGACACAGAAGAGATTAACCTGCTACGTGTGGCTCTTACATTAACATCCCTATTTATCCTGCAACTCTCGGCTAATCTGCAGAGTGAACGCTGCTTATTTTAAACAGGTAAATGCTGCTATTTGCTGACATTGGGCACTTTTACTTAAAAATATGGTGTTCTGGTTTTGCAAAAACTCGAATTCGGCATTGTAGTGGTCACAATCATTAAATACATTCTTTGAATATTGATGAAAACGCGATTAAAATGTTCTTTCTGACATTATTGCAAAATCATACGTAATGAGTTTTATGGGTTGGTAACTCTGCTAGGGTTGTCAGGTGCCCAGTATTGAACCGGACTGTCATGTATTTGGACACTCTGTCCAGTAACAAATTAGAGGTAATACTGGACATGTGTGTGTCCGGTATTGCCTCTCTGGACATAGTGACCTGACTAGCTTGCGGGGCCGCCAGATTTCCTTGAGCAGGGCTGTTGTTGTTAGGGGGCTTTTGCATCCTGGAGCTTCCTCCATCCTGATTGGCTGCTGCTGGGAAATGCAGCCAATCAGGGGGAGGTGTCAGGAGTAAAAAAGGGGGCGTGAGGCGCTTCTAATAGAGGCAATAAATATAAACTTGTGAGTAATAAACCTTTTATAAAAAAGTGCTCATTAATTATAAGTGAATAATGAAATAATAATAGTGAACTTCGCTGCTCAACCCTCTAAGGAGAAGATCCAGTTCCTCCTGTCGTTGACTGTAGGGAGAAGCTTGTGGGGAGCGCAGATGTCACCATATGTGGGGAAAGAAATATATATTTAGTGTAGTATGTTCTACAAAATAAACAATCAATTCAAAGAATCACGATTGGGAACTCACACTTTCCCAGTGAAAGATCAGCAGTGGGTATAATATTGAAGACTCAGTCAGTGTGAAGTATCAGGAATCAGCAGAATGGCCCCTCAATGAAAAAAGATGACACACTTAGCGCAACATTGCATGTTCCAGTAAAATATATTATCCAAGGCAATAAGTATTGCACTTACATTTGGCACTATGTGCATAGACACATAACAATAATGATGCGCAGCTTGTGTATGCCACCAGCCCTGCTCCCGAGGTTGCGTCGCGTCACTTCCGGTCGGTCCGTCGCGTCACTTCCGGTTGCGATCGACCGCAGGAATGGAGTCACCGGGTAGAAGGGGGGTGCTCGGGAACCTGGGGCCAAGGAGAGGAGGAAACAGCATGGAGCAGTAAGAGGTGTGTGTGTGTGTGCAGCGCGTCGTACCTTTCACCATTATGTTCTAGAGAAGCCATCTGGCAACCATGTGATTAATTAGGCACTTAATGAGTTTTTCAATTTAAATATTAAGAAATTCCAAGCCAGGAAGTGCATTTGGTGACTTTTTGCCAAAAATGCGCTTAATGCGTTTTAACCTCCACAACGCCGACAAGTTTATCTCAAAATAAGTAGGGAGAGGCTGACATGGCATAATACCGCGCTTAAAATAACAATAACATCATAAAAACAATTGTGAAACCAAAATAATATCACTGGAAAAGGTTAAGTAATGAAAAAGATATATGGCGATAAGAACTCGGCCTAGTGTTCTGGTTCTGGTTCTATATGATTTTCTTAAAGGGTGCGGTATTTGGGGTTTGCAATGTAAGGTTTGGATTTCACACACCCGGTGTAAGATTTTTTGGGGACTATATCTGCCAGAACTGCCGTTCAAGCCGAAAAAAAACCCAAATCCCCAAAGACTTCAATGCATGGGAGTATGCAGAACTTACTTTTAGGAGAACAGTTTAGAATCCTTTTCTAACTTGCTTGGGTCGCTTGTAAGAGGTGCAGAAAAAAAGACCTAGTCTAAACAGGAGTGGTCAACCTTTGAAGTGGGTTAACCTGGTTGTCAGCTCTTTGTCACCTTGGCAAGTTATCACTGTGCTCCCTAGGGTGATTTCCTATGCCCCGTTTCCCTGACGAAGGGGAAGATTCCCTGTAAAACACTGGATTTTCCCATGTCTGTACATAGCCAATTAATAAATACAATCTTAATTTGCATCAGTGGCGGATGGGAGAGAGGTCCTGTTAGTGTGTAGACGTCGCCTGCGGTAGTGAGTACTATTGAATGAGCGCTGGGTGTGTCTGCAACTTGTCCATTTGTTCAATTAACCCCCGCGTTGCCAGAAGAACCAGCAATACATTGCACTGCAATGGTACAGGCTCTTCCGGTGGCACCCCAGGGGTTCTCAACTCCAGTCCTCAAGACACCCCCCCCCCCAACAGGTCAGGTTTTTAGAATATCCCTGCTTCAGCACAGGTGGCTCAATCAGTGGCTCAGCCATCTGTGCTGAAGCAGGGACATTCTGATAACCTGACTTGTCGCTGGCCCTTGAGGACTGGAGTTGGCCACGCCTGCACTAGACGCACACGAACACTGGCATTGCCATGTGAAATGTGTTTGTTGCTGTTAACGTGGCAATCTGGCCCCACTTGGCAAGGCAGACACTGAAACCACAGAGGTGTAAATTCTATCATCATCATTCTACCCACCAAGCTGCCCGCTCTCGGCCAAAACAAATCTACATACATCGACTTCAATAGGGATTCTCAACCCAAAACGGCACGAACGTCCCGCTTCTGAGTTTCTAGAACAGGGGCGGGCAACTCCAGTCCTCAAGGACCAGCAACAGGTCAGGTTTTCAGCATATCTCTGCGCCAGCACAGGTGGCTCAATCAGAGGCTCAGTCGGCAGATCGGCCTCTGATTGAGCCACCTGTGCTGAAGCAGAGACTGATTGAGGCACCGGTGCTGAAGCAGTGATATCCTGAAAACCTGACCTGTTGGTGGCCCTTGAAGACTGGCGTTGGCCAAGCCTGGTCTAGCATTTACCACTTAGTGCTACCCCCATGCCCTGTAAGCAGAGCTTTGCAGGTCCCGTTGGCAACGAAGGGTTAAGTGTCTTGGCTATTCTTTTTACCTTGGGGGGTTCGCCCTTTTTTTGAACATGGTTTATGCGTGTATTCATGTGTGCAAGGGGAAGCAGACAAAGCTTGCACTGTCCTCTGCTGGTAAACATGCACAAGACGCCTGTCGCATGACTGGTCACATGACTGCTGTCTATGGAAGGGTCTGCTCCGGCCTTATGGCTGCCATTGTGATTAGAAGAATGAATACTGCCATCCACTGGTCAACTCCAATTCTGCGTGCCATCACTTTCCTCAAGGTACATGGCCAGGGCTCCAGTCCTCAAGGGCCATCAACAGGCCAAGTTTTAAAGATATCCCTGCTTCAGCACAGGTGGCTCAATGAGTCCCAACTTCAGCACAGAAGGCTCAATGAGTCCCAGATTCAGCACAGGAGGCTCAATCAGTCCCAGCTTCAGCACCGGGGGCTCAATCAGAGGCTCCGTCTTCGATGGAGCCACCTGTGCTGAAGCAGGAATATCCAGGAAAACCTAACCTGTTGGTGGCCCACCTCTGTACCTGGCTCACCCATGGTCAGAGAAGTGAAGGGGTGTCCGAGTTTTTCATGACGGTTTCACAAAACTACAGATGGCCAGAAATTTTGCTCGAATTTTGCAACAAGTGCAGTTTTGAAAGGGTCTTGCACCGTGACATTCTCTCCAAATTTTTTAATTGCTGTTTAATATCTCATGGGGGGCTCGGGTACAGAAAAGAGAAGAAGGGGCGGGTTCCATGCCCGTTACATGTACAGATATATGATTACAATCAAATGCTACCACAGAGATAGATCCAACCTGCCAGGGGGAATCACCCAGTTTCACAACCTGGAGGACCCTTACCCCAGGTAGCACCTCACAAAGCTCAAGGTCTCATTAAGTGAGAGTCTCTTGGGTCATTGAAAGACAGTGAACCCCACTCCAGCTCAATTTGGGGACATCATAGGGCCAACCTTAACCTTAACCTTTGCGGGGTCCAAGGCGGCACGCAGGCAGCGGGGAGCCCTCCTGTGGAAAAAGTTAATGGTACTTACCTTGAAGAGTGGAACTCCTCCGCCAGTGTCGTCAAATGACGTCGCAGCGTCATTTGACGTCGGTCACCATGGCAACATGACGCTGCAGGAGGAGGGCCACTCCGGAGAAGTTAAGACCCCATCACCCACCCCCCCCCAAAAAAAAAAACACCTCTCACCGCTGGGCGAGAAGCGGTCTTGTCGTTCTGGGGGCCCCGCGCTCCCTGCTCTGGTCGGGTGGAAGTTGGATCCTGGCACGAACAAGAGGAGGGAGAGCACAGGGCCCCTGAAGACGTGGGGCCCAAGGCGAGCGCCTCGCCCTAAAGCCGACCCAGACCCGGGGTTGTTCATATTGTTGTGAATTAACCACGAGCTCCAAATTCTGTGTTTTAACACAGGTGTCCCTCAGCAGACTGGTCCATTTTTCCAGTTGCTAATTGAACCCGATCTTGTTCCTAATGAGCGCTAGGTCTGGTAAATCATATTTTTGCACATTTACGGCCTTGTAAATTATGCCTGATTTGCGAACTTCAGTGATAAATGTGCACATCCCTACATATGGTACAGTATCTTCTGCGGTCATCTATCCCGCTTTTATGCCCCCCCCAAAAGACAAGTCTTAACTGGAGGGAACAAAGTTTAAGTAGGCCGTCCCTCCTACGAGCAAACTGACCGGAAGGCAGTGGCATATTTAATAGAATACATGTAGGAAACAGATACCTTTAAACATATTTTCCCTGTCAAACTAATTATTTGGGCTGTTTTTACCCTCTATATCTTACGTGTTCTGGCGATACGACCGAATCCTCACATATACAGCGAAATCGTTTTTTTAACTTTTGTTCTTTATTTGTACAGTGATAATGGCTAAGCAGACAAACCATAAGTATCTGAGGAGCAGCGGCGGACTTTCCATTAGGCCCGTTATGCCGGGCCCAAGGCGGTTACATTTTGGGGCGGCAAAATGTCCGCCCCCATATACATTTGCCGCGCTCTGGGGCCTAATGGGAAGGCCCTTAGGCCGCCTCCTTGCTGCCGCCCTCCTCGTCCTTCGAAAACCGCAGTGGACATCACCAACGTGACATCACACGGTGTCTAGTTGCCATAGAAACGCGACGGGTTTTAGCACCCCGTTACTCCAGTGCAAATGAATAGGAGTGTTGGCGTGCTAAATCGGAGACCTGGGCCCCACATGTGGAAACAGTGCGCTTAAATACCGCTGCAATACTCTAGAGGGCAGTGCTCCCCCAATATTAGTAAAGCTTGGGCCAAGTGTGTTTCACAAGCAAAACCATAAACGCCACCAGAGGGACCCACAATGCACTGCACAAACTCATGTTTGGCGTACATAACGCAACAGTCAATGGGTTAAGGCAGGGGGGCGCAAACTTTTTTCCCTGCGCCCCCCTGACGGCTGTCCCCTCGCTCCCGCGCCCCCCCCAACCCCAATTTACCCGCGCTCCGGCGTAATGACGTCACGTTGCCATAGCAACGTGACGTCACATGACCTCGCAGCGTCATTTTGACGCCGCGTTGCCATGGCGCCGCAGGGAGGAAGCCGCCGGAGCCACGGTAAGTAAGGTTTACAGAGGCCCTGCAGCTCCCCCGGCACTTAATTTAAGTGCCTTCGGGAAGCGCGCGGGGCCTCTGTAAACCCCGCGCCCCCCGTCGGCAGGGTCGCGCCCCCCCTGGGGGTCGCGCCCCACAGTTTGCGCACCGCTGGGTTAAGGCATGGGAGCGCAAACTTTTGGAGCTGCGCCCCCCCTGCCTGATTCCCCAGGTGCTCGCGCCCCCCTTACTTTTTTACTGGCATCAAATGACACTGCGGTGACATAACAAGACCCTGTTGCCATTGGCAATGGGCGTCAAATTACGCCGTGGGGTCATGTGATGTCACATCACACGGTCCCGCTGTGTCATTTGACGCCACGTTGCCATGGCGATGCGGCACAACAAGGCTTCTGAATCCTGGTAAGTAGATTACAGAGGCCCGCGCGATCCCCCGGCATTTAATTTAAATGCCTTGGAGAAGAGCACGGGGCCTCTGCAAAAGCACTGCAGAAAAATTTGCATTGATGTAGCAACCTCATTAGGATATCAACTTCCACATCATTTCACTTTCTCCCAAATCAGTTTCATCTCCTCCTTAAATCCCTCTCCTGGCTTCCCATCAAACCCACAAAGTTCTCCTCCGGTCCACTCCTCTGCTCCTCCCTCCATATCAGCTGTGATCTCTCGCTAAGCCCCTGCTCGTCTCCTGCGCTCTACCCATAACTGTCTCCTTTCCACCCCTTTCACCTCTACTGCTCTCAATTGTCTTAAACCCCTTTCCCTCACTGCCCCTTACCTGTGGGTTAATCCCTCACCATCATTATACATCTAGCACCCTTCTCTCCCCACCTTTAAGACAAGCCTTAAAACTCACCTCTTAAATTAACCCATAGCTACTGTCCCACACCCACAGTCGCTCCTACCAACCATTGTGGCCAAACACTGCCATCTACTGCACTTATTCCCTCACCTGCAGTCTCAGTAAGGCTGCATCTCCACTGGCGCCTGCCCTGACGAAGCGTAATTCTTTACGCGAAACGGACCGTCGGTTTTATATGACGTCACTCTACTGACGCCGGTGGTGGTGACCCGCTGGGTTAGGAGCTCCGGTGTACCGAGGATATCAACATCCACCCGGCTGTACTGGTAGTATCAAGCACTGATACAGTAGATCATTACTTATTCGGCCAATTAGGCCTTGTGTATGCTATGTGTATGCAGCAACGTTATATACATACAGTATGACCCATTGATCTGTTTCATCCTGCAATGTCCGAGGGGGTTTTGGCAGCAAAACTGAACTCAGGGAATAGAGGATTTAAAGTGTTTAATTGCTATGTGTATACACCAGCAGCACTATTTTCCCTGTTTTACTTGAGTGTTACCAAATATACTACCATTGTATATACATTGTACTACACTGTTTTCTTGGTAGAGTTTACACTTCAGCAGAGATTTAAGTTATTTGGGTCAGTTTTTGCAACACACATAAATTGCTACACTTTGTGAGCACTCTTACCAATGTGGGAGTTGTTTGATACACTGAGTGTGAATGAGAGTAATCAGCGTCTATACAGCTTACCAATAAGAGCTTCTATTTAGGAACCTCTGTGTACCTGTTTGGATATATTCCATTTATGACACCATGTATTTTTTGAGACATCTTCTCTCTTATATGTGAGGTCTGCATGTTTGGGCTTTAGAGGAGCCTTTAACCTCTATGTACTCCGTGTCAACCACCACCTAATTTTAAATACACTTGTGTTTCTACCCTACACTCCCCACTGATGTCCCCTATTATGTTCTAATTAAAGCTTTTTTGTTTTGCGTCGCTTGGCACAGTAGGCTACAAGTTTGGGAATATATTTTTTGGTCCCACCTATAGTTGTCTTCTTTGAGTGCAATTGCGGGTTTCTTGTCTAACCAGGATCTTTACCCTGACTAGATTTTTGTGTCCTCATTTCCCCTACCCTGTGCACCGTGGAATTTGATGTGAATTATGGTATTTTTAGAGAGCGATAAGCATTCTGTGTGTTTTCATAATAAAAAAGCCGCCAGGTTTTCTAAGCTCAAAGCTTTCGAAGTTTACGGTTTTTCGGTCGCTGGAGTGGAGGAGAGGATTGTAAATCTGCACCTGGAAAAGATATAAACTTTGTAAAATAATTAATATATATATTTTTTTTAAATGACCAAATCATTACTATCTCTATTTAAATAACTCCCTATGTATCAAACGCCCACCTATTTTGGCAATGAATGCAAAGAAATGTTATCTGGGTGTCAGGGGTTCTCAAGTCCAGTCCTCAAGGGCTTCCCCACCCCCCCTCCCCCTTCCCAACAGGACAGGTTTTCAGGATATCCCAGCTTCAGCACAGGTGGCTCAATCAGAGGCTCGGTCAAAGACTAATATACTCACCAGTAATAATTAACAGGGTGAACTATTGAGTTTGTGAACCAAAAAACTCGCAAACATTTGAGGGAAGAAAAGTTATGCTTACTTTTAGTTTTTTTCCCCCATGGTTTTTCACAAAACCAACACACTATTTTTTGGGGGGGACCCAAAACACCCCTAGTATGAGTTAGTACTTCTCGTAGGATCTCATTAATGAATCTTCCTCGTGCAGAATACCAAGCAATGGTTCCACAGCTATTGCTGATCAGTGAGTGGGTCAAAGGGGTCGGAAACAATGGCCCTAAAGCGGTTAGGGCTTGTTTCAATGGGGCCATTATTAGGAGGAAAATGTATTAACGGGAACAGAGGTCTGCTCATTCCCCTATTTCTATATGTGGCTTACCATGGCAGAATCTAAGAGGGGTACACTCACGCACTCCAAGATAAACGCAAATCTACTTGCCAACAAGATGGATTTCTTTTCAGCGTTCTTTTGCTTCATTGTTAATGTTTCCTGTTGACCCCTAGGGTCCTCCGCTGAATTCCGTTATGCCCAGTGGAATGCTTGATAAGATCTAAATCATTTTGAAGTCCCTGCCAAGAGCTAGTAGGAGAAAATAGGCACAGAAAAGGGAGAATTCCTGTGTATGCACTGTTCCTACTGAATAAGTCATCGGATTCTACTAAAAAGACCCTATAAACTTGATATACGTTTGTGTTCTGCACTAACTCTGGTGCATTAAACCAATGAATCTGGATTGTCAGCAATTTGCTTGCATGCCATTTCCCCAAGGAGGGGAATTAGGCTGAACATGGGAGGTGGCGCATTCTTAACACTCACTTCACACTCTCTTGACAGGTTACATG
Source organism: Ascaphus truei (assembly GCF_040206685.1). Classification (NCBI taxonomy): domain Eukaryota; kingdom Metazoa; phylum Chordata; class Amphibia; order Anura; family Ascaphidae; genus Ascaphus; species Ascaphus truei. Next base: position 9,003,541 of record NC_134503.1, read on the forward strand.
TCACCTGCATTTAAGTATCCCATCCATTGCAAGATCTACCCACGCGTCTTAAACATGGCGGCCAATTTCCAAGGTTGTAGTGTCCATATTGGACTCTCTGTGTGAAAAGCAAGGCTGTATGAAATGCTAATATCTTTGTATGGTTCTAGCCAGGCTGCAGAGCCAGGACAAGGCCGTGATACGCGACCTCCGTTTTGCATCTTAACAGTACTTGAGGCCCTATTCTATATTTGTGGCCACACATCTCTATTGAAGTCCATGGGAATTTTTGTTGGACAATATAGAATTACCCCCTTAATCCCTTCTCTGCTAGATGGACAAATAATGTATCTTTTTCAACCCGTTGCTGACCCCTGTTCACCACTGAAGGGGTTACTGTAGCACACATTAGAATGTATCCATGAAAAAATGGGCTTTACTGGGTCAATAAAACCTTGTTAATTTAACCTTTTTGATGTATTTTGGCGCAGTCGGTGTTCTCTGAAAGCCGAAGGTGGAGGACAGAAGAATTAGAGTTGGGTTTTGGGACCTGATGAAGGATTTTTACCTGTTTACGTGTACCCCAGCTCTTTGCTACAATCAATACTATACAGTGTATACTAACAGACTACAAAGAGAGTCGCACACTGCCCAACTCACCCTCGTCATGGAAATATTACCTCTCTATCTGACACGCATTATTTCCTCCCTTCAGTGGGACACGTCACAAAGGCAACGCGATGTCACATGACCCCGCGGCATCATTTGACGCCGGAGACACGCCAATGACTGAGCCACCTGTGCTGAAGCAGGGATATCCTGAAAACCCGCCCTATTGCTGGCCCTTGAGGACTGGTGTGGCCCCACCCTTGGGCTAAGGTACTGGCCTCTGACATGGGAGACCGTGATTTGAGACCCAGTGATGCCTACCCATGTTGAGCCATCACCCTGATGGCATTTGACCTCTTTGTATCAGATCAGATCCCTAAACCAGTTTGTGAGACTTACGGGGTGGGGGTTTAGGGACCGATTGTCTCTCCTGTGTATAAAGTGCAGCATAGTCACACAAGTAAATCGGGATCTGCATTAGGCAACAAAGATGTGTTCCCTGATCTTGGCCACAGGAGGTCGCTGTGGTGCCTTTTCATTCTGTAAGAGGAGGGTTAAAGAGGGAATGAAACAGTAAATAGAATTTGCCCATTCCCAATATATAGAGGTACTATTATTTTTTCTTTTACATAGCACTGGCCATGTACGCAGTGCTGTACGTTACATTTTTCAGGCACGAGCCAATAAGTTTCCCCGTGCAGGGAGAGAGCAGGGCTGTTGTTAGGGGGCTGGGCAGCTTCCTCCATCCTGATTGTCTGTATTACTCAGCAGCAGCCAATCAGGAGGAGGTATCAGGAGCCTGGGGGTGGGGCCAAGGAGAGGAGGAAACAGCACGGAACGTTTGTGTGTGTGTATCGTCATAATATTCATCATTGTGTCCAGTATTTTTTGGAAAAGTCATCTGGCAACCCTACTGATAACGCCCCAATCAGTCTCTCCGGAGGACACAGAATAAGCCCTTTAATCCCATATTCATACAGGATAGTAAGGGAGGCCGTTGTACAATTCCGTTGCTAAAAATCGCTATGCTGGAAATGTGAGGGTTAATTCAAGAATGAGAAATATCTGCCGGGAGGGGAAATAGGCCCCGGGTGGAATTATTTCAGCCAGGGTTTTAATTAACCACACCACTGAGGCAGCGTGTGAAGCTTTAGTGAGCTTTAATTAACTGGAATTCTGAAGAAGAAGAAGAAAATGTATCGAGCATCTACTTGCAGTTTATCTCCTGTCGGCATTTCAATACTTGTTTATCCGAACTAGCGCAGGGTACCAGCTATTGGAAACACTTCATTAAGAGAGAACCAAGCAGAAGTGATTGATCCATTCGGAGCAGGGGGGGGGGGGGCTGCAATTCTTTGCAGGGGTCTTTGCCACCATTGGTTAAAGCGTGATTCAGGGGGGGGGGGGGGATTCCAGTCCTCAAGGGCCACAAACAGGTCAGATTTTAAGGATATGCGTGGACTGATTGTGCCACCTGTGCTGAAGCTGGGACTGGTTGAAGCCACCTGTGCTGAAGCAGGGGTATCCTTAAAACATAACCTGTTGGTGGCCCTTGAGGACTGAAGTTGGCCGCCCCTGCACTAGTGCATAAGGATGTACGAGTACCACTACTTTTTATTTTCAAACGTAGAGCACCACTACTTTCTTTTGCATTACGTACACTTAGTACCACAGTCTTTTTAAAGAACCGTTTTCAAGATCCCTCTTATTTGTCTAGCATAAAGCTTTTTCCAAATGAGGCGGGTACATTTATAGCACACACAGTGCACCTGGTGAAGAAATCTATGCAGCTTTGAACACTCGGTACACTAGAACTTCATCAAACTCTAATATTGGTGCACAGAAAGGCATCACAACCTACATCAAGCAAACAAAAAGTAAGTGTCGTGCCCCAATGTTTAAAAAATCTAGATTTTTTTATTTAACATCTGACGCAGTACCAGTACTTTTTAAGCCTCTTTGACACTGGTATTAACAGTATTTATTTATAAAATATTTTACCAGAAAGTAATACATTGAGAGTTACCTCTCGTTTTCAAGTATGTCCTGGGCACAGAGTAAAACAAAATAATACATGGTTACAAATACAGTTACATAAATGAACAAGGTATATATTATATACAAGACATTGCGTGCACAGTTAAAGAAAATATATATTATGAGCGTATGAAACAGTTACAGACCAGATTAAAGTGTGAGACAGCCTTAGATTTGAAAGAACTTAAGCTGGTGGTGGATGTGAGAGTTTCTGGTAGACTGTTCCAGTTTTGGGGTGCACGGAAGGAGAAGGAGGAACGTCCGGATACTTTGTTGAGCCTTGGGACCATGAATAGTCTTTTGGAGTCTGATCTCAGGTGATAGGTGCTGCATGTGGTAGGGGTGAGGAGCTTGTTCAGGTAGCTGGGTAGCTTGCCCAGAAAGTATTTGAGGGTGAGACAGGAAAGGTGAACTTTGCGCCTAGACTCTAGTGATGACCAATCTAGTTCTTTGAGCATTTCGCAGTGATGTGTGTTGTAGTTGCATTGGAGAACAAAACGACAAATTGAATTGTAGAGGGTGTCAAGTTTGCTAAGGTGGGATTGAGAAGCCGAGCCATATACTATGTCTCCATAGTCAATAATTGGCATTAGCATCTGCTGTGCAATACGCTTTCTGTATGTGCTGGAGATGAAAAAAATACTTTCATGCTCAATCTTTGACTGTCCGGTTGGTCATAATTGTATCATGGCCAATTATACTTGCGAGCCAAAGGGACGATAAATGCAGTTGATACTTGCAATACAATGATACATGCCAATCCCTTTATTCATTCCTTCGCTGAAACTGATGCTGTTGCCAACGGCTTTCTGTTTGCCACATAGGCTGGGAGTAGCAGGTATTAGGCCTCGGGCATGGTCAGCGCTTATGCGCTGAGGCGTACTGCTGCTCAAAACTGAGCCCCTGCAGCTGCAATGAGAGCGGCTTTAGCAGGGGCTCGCGCACGCTTGCGGAACCGTGTGTCTCACGCAGTTTTGAAATTTGGCGCTCACCGGAGCGCAGGGCCAGTCACGTGAGCGGTTCGCCTAATGAGGGTGAACCAACTCCGTGACGTCACTGGCCCGGCCCCGTCCTGCCCCCTGACGGCGCGCTGTGTAAGGCCAGGGAAAGCGGTGCTGGGGCCAGGTGGGTAGGTCATTCTCATGTAAGCTAATAGAAATGTTTTGCCGGCTGTAAGAGGGGTGTTGCTGATTTCACATTTTAAGGGGTACCATCACAGCAGGTATCTCCTGTTCGGATCCTATTGGCGCCTAATTGTGACCTGTGGCAAGTCACTTTATCTTATACATCAAAATCTCGATTGCAAGCTCTATGGGCAAAATAGTAATTCCATGCACAGTGCTGTGTACATTGCAGCAACATACAAGAATATTAATATTATTTCACAGCCAGGTGGCCCAGTGGCAAAAAAACAAACAAAAAAACTCACCAAAAAGCATCTATTGTAACGACCAAGAACTGCTGCCTATCCCATGGGAGGGATGAGGTGCTTTCCTGGGAAAGGAATTGGTTAGGAATTGATCCTGACTTCCTTCCCCTGTGCCAGAGATACTTAGTAATAGCAGAGATTGCTTGTGCAGTGCAAAGTGGCTGGGAGATCAACTGGAGGAAGGAAGCCCCTTACTTACCTACCACCAACCTAATATCTAATATAATGGGATAATGCAGGGGTGCTCAGCTCCCATCCTCAGGGGTCATGTTTTAAGGATATCCCAGCTTCAGCACAGATGACTGAGCCACTGATTGAGCCACCTGTGCTGAAGCAGTTACTGATTAAGCCACCTGTGCTGAAGCTGGTTTATCCTGAAATGCTGACCTGTTGGGGGGGTTCTGGATTGAATTTAATCAACCCCTGGACTAATGGACAATTTAAGTATGGTACACTTTTAATAACCGCTAACTACTTACCACATCTGTATCACGTTTTCATTGAAGGATATAAATAATACCATATTTCTTAGACCTATCATTGGCGCAGGGGGAGGGCGGGGGGGGGGGCAGGAGGGTGTCTCATGGCTCGGTAGTTGTATACCAGCAAAAGATCACCCAGGAAAAGGTGATACAATGGGTGACATTGGTTGAAGGATGTGGTAAGTGGGGATGTATTGGTGACAAGTGGAGAAACTCTGAGATCTGTACGGGGGCCGATGCTATTTAATATCTTTATTAGCGACATTGCAAATGCTCTGAGTTGACAAGTTTGCCTTTTTGCAGAGGACAGAAAGATCTGCAACAGGTTGACGCTCCAGGGGAGCTAAACAAAATGATTAATGACTTGAGTAGACTGGAGGAAGGATCAAGAGTGCGGCAGCGACAATTTAATGCCCAAAAGTGCAAAATACTTCCAATGGGTCACAAAAACCCCAAGGCAGAAAACAGGATTAATGGCGCTATAATGTCAACTGCATTAGAGGAGAGGACCTGGGAGTCATTATTTCAGCGGATTTTAAAAGTAGGCAACCAATGTAACAAAGCAGGGGAGAAAGCCAGCAGGAAGCTCGGTTATTAGGTGTTAGCAGCAGAGAGAGGAGGCGGTGATGCCACTTTGTAGATCGGTGGCGAGACCTCAGCTAGAATAGTGCCATGTTCCGTTTTGGAGACCACGGGAGATATGCAAAAGTTTGTCATTGCCGAACCACGCGGTTTGGCGTGGTCATAAGTAACGGATTCAAACTTGCCCAAAATCCGTATTCTGTATAGCAAATCGCGTGGTTTAAACCGCGTCTATAAAAAGTAACAAACCGCCCGGTTTAACAGTGAAAACGCCCGAACTGTACGCGCTTTGGAAGCGGAATGACCTGCGATGGGGCTAACTCCATGGCCAGCCAGATTTTATGGGTTTGGCTCTCTCAGCCTAACCCATATTTCAGGCTCGGGATGGAACTCACAGTCCCAATCTCGCCATCTCTGAAGGAGGCGAGAGAAAGAAATGGGAGTTATTAGAAGCGGTCGCTATTAAAGAGGTACGAGAATTCCAATTGTCGCAAGTAAATGTGAGTCGGAGGCTTTTTAGACAAAGCGATCGGATTGGCGGAGCCGGAGCGAAACCGCGTCTAGAAAAGCCTTCTCCGCGTGGATTGGACATGTGAGAAGGGCGTACGGAATAGCAAAGCATGCCGATCCGATTGGGAAGGGCTCTTTAGACTCGGATTGACCCAAATCGCAGTTACGAGAATATCCCCCATAAGCCTTGCGACGGAGTCAACGTATTTGTTTCGGAGCGACGTCGAGTCGCCGTCGCCAGGCATTATAAGCGCAGCCTAATGCTAAGTCCCCAGGAGAGGCAATTTGTAAGACACACGGGGCAGGGAACCCGCACAGCAATGGATCTCCATGATCTGGAGTCCTTTCATTCCCCTAGTGGTTCCCTTGTGGCTACTGGAAGCATTATTAATTATATTTACTGTTCCGGACGCCACACATTTCATTAGAATAAGTTTGCACTGCAACTTCTCCTATTGCTGTCTGTAAGACATCTCCAAGTTGCAAGAGCAGGGGCAGTAAAATAGTGTATTACTTCCATCTGTGGTATCAATTTTAGGATAAAATTAGTCTTGATACGTAGCCCTTCGGGAAGTTTATAGGGCTACAATAGTGTTAGATTTACTCCTTCATAATGTAAAAACGTAAGTGTAAGCCCCATTGGCTTTTACCAGGAGGTCTTGAGCAATTGGCAAGAATCTCAGATAAGAGCGATATTGTTACATGCTCCAGTGTTGGGACAGGCCCGGGAATTTAAACTGATGACACAGTGCAGATCAGAGGTGTCATAGATAATGTCTAGGAGCTTAATCTCTTCTTTGATAAACTGGCAGACTGTAAACAGAGGAATGCATGTCTATCATCTTCTTTCCCTGTGTCACTCCTTTCTTTTTACCGACCTCACGCATCTCTCCATCTCCAGCTTGCTTGCATGTATAATCTCCCTCTCTACTAATTCCCATCTGCCCACCCAATTAGAATGTAAGCTTGTTGGGAGAAGAAGACCTGGGTAGCTGACTCACTTGGCATGCGTACTTAAAGATCAATGTATACACACAACATTGTGGGAGTAGCTCCTCTTCGTAAATATGACTAGCTATGTTTGTGGGGATATTGTCACTGTGGACAATAAAGAACAAAAGAAATCTTTATTGTCCATGATTATTTTGTTCTGTTTTGCACCGTGTTTTTTTTTTTTTAAACTTAATATCAGCAGTTTGCACGTCATTACCCAGAATCCCTGGCTGCAGTTTGCATGTCATTACCCAGAATCCCTGCCTGCAGTTTGCATGTCATTACCCAGAATCCCTGGCTGCAGTTTGCATGTGATTACCCAGAAGCCCTGGCTGGAATGGAAGCACTGTGTGCTACGCGATAATGGGGAAAGACGGAGTTGCAGAGCTGTCTCACATGTGAATGCACCACACGTGACATTATTATTTACTGTACAAGGTATTTAGGAAAAGAAAGAAAAAGAGGAATTATTACTTGTAGAATTAACCAAGTTATTGAAAGCCAGGAACACTTATTTGTCGTGTGGGTTGACTGTTCCCTTACTTAGCCCAGATTACCTTTTCTGACTCACATTCTTAATTAATAAGGATGCAATTTTGTAAATAACTCCCCCAACCCCCTAAAACCTATACATTCAAAGTACTCTCTCTTATTACTCATGACAATCTTCTTACTATATATTTCTGAAACTGTCGTATGTGTCTGTGTCTGTATGTGTCTCCCTGTGTCCCTAGGGGAAATCGCATTGGACCTTTGGCCTGTCACTCCGCCTCAGGCCAATGAGATGGCTCCCTTGGGCCGCCCGCCCCCGCACACCTCTCATTGGCCTGAGGCGGAGTGACGGGCCAAAGGTCACACACACACCTCCCGCCCAGGTAAGTCACACCACTGCGTGTCCCGCCTCAACATATGGCCCCAGTAACTCACCTATTTCAGGGGCGCAGCCTCGCGCCTCAGGCCAGGCCCCAGGCCCACACAGGAACACACAGTCCCACACAGGCCCCACACAGGAACACACAGGCCCCACACAGGTACAAACAGGCCCACACAGGAACACACAGGAACACACAGGCCCCACACAGGAACACACAGGCCCCACACAGGCCCCACACAGGAACACACAGGAACACACAGGCCCCACACAGGAACACACAGGCCCCACACAGGCCCCACACAGGCCCACACAGGAACACACAGGCCCACACAGGCCCCACACAGGAACACACAGGCCCCACACAGGAACACACAGGCCCCACACAGGCCCCACACAGGAACGCTCCGGCAGCCGGGCGGCACATCGGGGGACCAAGCGGTCGCCCGGGGGGTAACGGGGGAGCGAGCCCCGAGTCACGGGGAACGGGCGAGGGAGCCCCGAGTCACGGGGAACGGGGGAGCGAGCCCCGAGTCACGGGGAATGGGGGAGCGAGCCCCGGGTCACGGGGAATGGGGGGGGGGGGGGCGAAGAGCGAGCCCCGAGCCATCAGGGAACCAAGAAGGGGGAGCGGCCAGCCTCCGAGCCAGCGGGGGGACGGACGGACGCCCGGACGGGGGGGGGCATGCGGATACATAAATTATGACAATACATATGCCCCCTGCTCTCTACCCCCCCCCCGCTCCTCCCCCCCACTTCCCTTTCCCACCCCCCACTCCCCTTTCCCCCCCGCTCCCCTTTCCCCCCCCGCTCCCCTTTCCCCCCTTCACCCCCCCTTCGCTCCCCTTTCCCCCCCCCCAACCCCCTCTACGCTCCGCTTTCCCCCCCGCTCCCCGTTCCCTCCCCTCCGCTCCCCTTTCCCCCCCCCTCCGCTCCCCTTCCCCCCTCCGCTCCCCTTTCCCCCCCACCCCGCCTCCGCTCACCTTCCCCCCCCGCTCCCCTTTCCCCCCCCTCCACTCCCCTTTCCCCCCCTCCACTCCCCTTTCCCCCCCCTCCGCTCCCCTTTCCCCCCCTCCCTCCGCTCCCCTTCCCCCCCCTCTGCTCCCCTTTCCCCCCCCCTCTGCTCCCCTTTCCCCCCCCGCCGCTCCCCTTTCCCCCCCCCCCTCCGCTCCCCTTTCCCCCCCCCTCCCCTTTACATTATTAAGCAGGGAATATGCCAAGCAACCCACATTACAAAACCGGGGAGAAAAATGATGTGAGAGTCACGCGTGTTTGTAAGAAGCCTAAAGATCCAGGACTACGGATGTTCTATTGTGAAGAAAAAAAAACAGTCCTTTAATTCAGCCCTATAATAAGATTACAGAACAGGCCTGCATGCAACTGACTGAAAATGAAATTATTGTAGTAATAACAGTGTTCAGCAAAGGTTATGTGGGTTAATTAAGGAGTGCAGTTAGACACATGGCATTCAATTAGCATTTTGTTAATAACAAATAATGAAGTTCCCTCAATATCTACTGATAACAGATATATTGGCTTCAAGTAAGCAAAGGTTGGGAGCCGTGTTGTGTGTTGGTCCTTTTTACCATGTGGTAACAAAGAAGGGAGTAGGGGGCTGGCTCGCCCCCAGCTGCAGGCCTCTCCCTTACGCTGTCCTACGCTGAGCACATGGCGCGCGCTGGGCCTCCCTCTCGGGCGGCGCACGCCGGGAGCTGGGCCTAACTTGCTTCCGGCACGTGCTGACATCAGAGAGGCCCGTCGCACGCCAGCGTCGGAAGCTCGGCGTGGGACAAAGTGACGGAGAGGCCTGCAGCTGGCGAGAGCCGAGACCCGGCGCCAACTACAGGACCGGCGCCCCCCGCAGCCCCCCCCCGGCCCAGGACACTTGTCCCGGCTGTCCCCTTCCCCAGTCAGCGGCCCTGCCTACTCCCTCTCCCTCCTTGGTTACTACATTGGTTACACGTGTGAGCAAACTGTTCCCATGTAAGTTTAATTCACTGTAGCGTTCTTCCCATTGAATGCACTTGAAATAGTTTCATTGAACTCATTCTCCCGGCAGCTTTCAGGCCGAGGCCTTTTGCATGCACTGCTACTTTGTAGCAAATTGACCGAGGATAAGAAGATGTTTACAACCGTCCCCTGTGGATCTTCACGGAATCCATCCCGGATTTGGTGGAAAATACAGATCAATATGTGAAATATAGAAAAAGATTCACTGTCATTACAGATGTCCACAGGAGGGGCTTCCTTTAACCCCTACGAACCACTTTAACTCCTGCGGTGTCAGAGGATACGGAAACGTGTTGCAGGCAGAAAAAGGGTCAAAGATGCATTCCCTGCAACTTATACTTTATCTTTCCTTCTTTTCTTTTTTTTTTATATATATAAGGAAAATAGACTTGAATTTTGTTTTACAGCTCACTGGTGATAGGGGATAAAACAAAATGGTCTCCAGATCAATTGTTCTTTTGGAACACCACAGATTTATATATTGGCAGAATATGATGTATATAAGAACGTGCATTTTAAAGCTGCAGACTCAGCAATATCCTACATGTCTTTTTTTTTTAAATAAATCAGTTCTGTACTATGAGAAAATACTTGTAGCATTAAAAAAAAAAACTCTGAATGAATTTTTTTATGTATTATAATGTAACAAGCATCTTTTGTTTCTATAGAAACCATTTACAAAGTCGCATCCCCTTCCTCTTCTGAAACAGTCTCTGGCACACCCCTTTTTGAGCCCTGCCCTCTCTCCAGCAGTGCACCAATTGTATCTAGTGCCTGCCTGGTCACATGATCTTCCCCACAGAACATTGCACCTTTGGTCCTCTTCTGCTGCACCGACAGCCATTTAGTGAACCCCTGAGCCGTATCTTCGCCGATCGATCACAGGAGAACGGATCGATTGGCAGCTTAGCTAATTACTTATCTTTGTGTGATTTGTATTCATGCCCATATTAAAGGGGGGAAAATAAAAAATGGCAGCTTGGACTGCCTCTTTAAGACATGCCTTCCCCACAGATCAGGCAGAGTGGTGACGCGACGCAGTGACGCTGGAAGTGGAGGAGATGGGTGTCGCACCTTTGACATCACTCACCTGAAATGAAGTATTTTCCCATTGTGGATGAGCTACAGGACGTTTATTTGAGGGGTAGCACCTCGTTTCTGTGGGAACGGGCCTGAAGAAAGGCCAAGTGCCTGACACGTAACGCCCCCCCTTGTCCCTGCACATTGTCTCCCCGTGTATTTGCACCTCTGGTCCTGCTTACCATTCCTCGGGCTTTGTGTAGCACGTTTTTGCATTTTTGTATTTGCATGTGTTGTTGAGTGTGGATGTCTGTGAGTCCCCTGTCCCCTGACCCCCAGGGCTCTCTCCCAGGTTTTTGGATGCCTTTTCATGTGGGAGTGCTGGTTTGGGAGACTGTCTGTCTGTTTTGCCCTGAATGTTGCACACATTTTGGGCGTGCTTTCACTATATTAAATTAGAGCAAATTTTACGTCACATTATTGTGTGCTATTTCGCCTTTTAACAGAGTCTATACGGCAAGAGTGGCCAACTCCAGTCCTCAAGGGCCACTAACAGGCCAAGTATTAGGGATATCCCTGCTTCAGCACAGGTGGCTCAGTCAAAGACTCAGCCACTGATTGAGCCACCTGTGCTGAAGCAGGGATATCCTTAAAACCTGGCCCGTTGGTGGCCCTTGAGGACTGGTTGGGCACCCCTTCTATAGGGGGTTGGTGTATACAAGAGGTTAGTTGGGATAACAATGGAGGTGATGCCTGCATAACGAAGGGGAGACGAAACAGATGTTCATGCATTTTCAATACAAATGTTATTACATTTTACAGAGCAGATGTGACCTGCAACATTGCAGAGAGCCCAAATATGGGAATAATAAGGCACCCTAACATACACAATAGTGATAAAGAATAAACAAGTCTCTCCTGATTAAGCATACGGAGCCGTGTAGATTGCTGCTGCTTTATAATGAAGATAAGAGAATATTTATATTAAAACTTGCCATGATGGAAAGAGCTCGTTCTGTAACAAACAGGTTTTCATTTATTTTCCATTTTCCGAACAGAAGCCAGCTGCCAAACCTGAAAGTGTAACTGATGGAATCTAAAACAGGACAGAAATGGAGATAAAGTTGCAGACATGGGCATGCTGGCGTTTTCTAATTGGGATTATCAGTAAAACTGAGAGGTACAGTATGTAATGAGAGAGAGGTACAGTATGTAACGAGGGAGAGGTATAGTATGTAATTAGAGAGAGGTACAGTATGTAATGAGAGAGAGGTACAGTATGTAACGAGGGAGAGGTACAGTATGTAACGAGGGAGAGGTACAGTATGTAATGAGAGGTACAGTATGTAATGAGAGAGGTACAGTATGTAATGTGAGCGAGGTACAGTATGTAATGAGAGAGAGGTACAGTATGTAATGAGAGAGATATGCAGTGTGTAATGAGAGAGGTACAGTATGCAAAGAGAGAGGTACACATGTAACGAGAGAGGTACAGTATGTAACGAGAGAGGGAGATGCAGTATGTAATGAGAGAGGTACAGTATGTAAAGAGAGAGGTACAGCATGTAACAAGAGAGGTACAGCATGTAACGAGAGAGGTACAGCATGTAACGAGAGAGGTACAGTATGTAACGAGAGAGGTACAGTATGTAATGAGAGAGGTACAGTATGTAAAGAGAGAGGTACAGTATGTAAAGAGAGGTACAGTATGTAATGAGAGAGGTACAGTATGTAACGAGAGAGGTACAGCATGTAACGAGAGAGAGGTACAGCATGTAACGAGAGAGGTACAGTATGTAAAGAGAGAGGTACAGTATGTAAAGAGAGGTAAAGTATGTAACGAGAGAGGTACAGTATGTAAAGAGAGGTAAAGTATGTAACGAGAGAGGTACTACAGCATGTAACAAGAGAGGTACAGCATGTAACGAGAGAGGTACAGCATGTAATGAGAGAGGTACAGTATGTAACAAGAGAGAGAGATGCAGTATGTAATGAGAGAGGTACAGTATGTAACGAGAGAGGTACAGCATGTAATGAGAGAGAGGTACAGTATGTAACGAGAGAGAGAGATGTACAGTATGTAACGAGAGAGATGTACAGTAGGGATCGAGAGAGAGAGATGCAGTATGTAATGAGAGAGGTACAGTATGTAAAGAGAGAGGTACAGTATGTAAAGAGAGAGGTACAGTATGTAACGAGAGGTACAGTATGTAACGAGAGAGAGGTACAGTATGTAACAAGAGAGGTACAGCATGTAACGCGAGAGAGAGGTACAGTATGTAACGAGAGAGAGGTACAGTATGTAACGAGAGAGAGGTACAGTATGGAACGAGAGAGATACAGTATGTAACGAGAGAGATACATTATGTAACGAGAGAGAGGTACAGTATGTAACGAGAGAGAGGTGCAGTATGTAATGAGAGAGAGAGATGCAGTGTGTAACGAGAGAGATATATATACTGTGTATAACGAGAGATATACAGCATGTTACAGCAGTTTGTGAAGGTCCCCGCTACAAACAGTGAAAAGAACAACGAAGTACATTTACACATAGCCAAAGAATACTAAGTAACTTTGCTGTGGCAGAGAGAGGGGGGGGGGGTTTCGTGGTCAGTGCCGGGGCAGTTTGTTCTCGGCCTCTAATATTACAGCATTCAGTTTTCTTAAATTAATATTATGCTTCTTTTTTCCCCACATTGAAGCTACCTGTGTTTTGTACCTTGTGTTTAAGGGGCATTATATAAAGGTTACAGCCCAGTCACATCTCACACTGGCACAGTAAGATCTAAAGTGTGTTTCAATCATGTGCCTTATTAGTTCTGCATCTATAAAGTGTGTGCCACTTACAGAGGGCTGTGGAAACCTCAATTGCAAAAAGGTTGTTGAATGCAAAAACAGCACAGGGCTCAGGTCAATACTATAGTTCTGGGCCCCCGGGGAGAGCTGTCTGCGGCCTTGTCTGAGGGTAATTTGGCTACTCAACTGACCCCGCTGTTGTAGCATAAAGGCAATAGTCCACATTTTCATGTCCTATTCTCGTAGTGGCAGTGGCGGAAAAAATGCCGCCCATTGGCACTTACTGCAGATGCCGGAGAGGAGGCGCTGCCAGCAAGGAGAGCACCTTAACAGACTGTCTACACCCACCGATTCACTGTATGCGTTTTAAAGTTTTTATTACTATTATTAAACTATTTTTCACCTTATTTGGACTCACCATCTATTCCGGGGGGACCTTTGGAGATAGTGACGACCTGTATACAGCATTTGCTGTTGAAACAACGAAGAGCAGAATAATTCTCCTCAAAGTTAAACCCTTATGGGTTTTAACTCACACAGGCCCGTGTGAGTATTTGTTTATATATATATATATATATATATATATATATATATATATATATATATACATTTCTCGATTGTCTCCTTGGAGACTATCCACCTATTAGTTTCTGTTATTGTATATATTGACTCCCACCTCCGGTTCCTTTCTTTTACCCCGGGGGCAACTGAACATCCTGGGGATTAGTGCGCCCACCAGCTACTAAGAGGAAGGTGTGTGATTCCAGGAAAAGACCCTCTACAGAGGAAGGCTAAGGCCCCGCTCCCAGAGTCAGCGCACCCGCACTGCTGACAGGCGGTGCGCTGAGATACACAGACCGCGATATGCGGTCTGTAGGGAGCGGGAGCCGGAGTGGGAGGTGGGCGGGAGTGGGAGGATTGACAGGGAGGGGGGGCGTGGCTTGAGCGGAGGGACCCGCTACTCTCCCCCCCTCCCTCCACGGACTGCAGGAGGGAGCTGCTACTCTCCCCCCCCTCCCTCCACGGGCTGCAGGAGGGACCCGCTACTCTCCCCCCCCCCTCCCTCCACGGACTCGGGCTGGAGCACTCATACATACACACACACACAGACAGAGGCAGGCACACACATACACACACACACACAGACAGGCACGCACACTCCTCCCCGCTCCCGGAAGCCTCTCCTCCTCCCGAAGCCTCCCCTCCCCTCCCCATTGGCTCACAGCCACACCACGTGACGCGTCAACGCTAGGAAACACCATTCTCTTGTGTCTCCTAGCGACTGACGCGCCACAGCGTGTAGTCAGCTGTGCCGCCAGGGGGGACCGGGACCGGCTCGCGAGGATTCCCCTGCTGGTGGGGAACTCGCTACATTGCCGCCCGCGCCAACGAGCGCAGCGGGACCGAGGCCTTAAGCCCAGAGAGGCTTTTGCTCACACAGGCCTGTGTGAGTATCTGTAGTAATGCACTTACCTCAGTCCATCTTTGACTCATAGTCACTAGTATAGTGCTTCTCACTTACCTGTAAATTACTGTTGTTCTACTGTTGATCTGCAAAAACTAGATCTGTAATAATCTTGATTAAGAGGTTAATAGTGTACATGATTTCTGATGACCAAACACTGGCTACCCAGTTCATAGTCTAATTTACAGTCTATAGTTAGTCAGTGCTATGGAATGTTTATTTAAGCACATAAGCAACAAACAGAATACTTTGTGCATTACGCCCATTCTAAAGCTTCCATAGGGGATTGTCACCTACATATTAGGAATGGGATGGTGGTACTATCATCACTAAACTTTAAGAATTAAACTCACAAGTGCTAGAGCGGCATGTAAAACACAATTTATGTGCGTGAATCCTTTATTTATGGGAAGCCAGCACATCCCATATACATTTCGTGTATGTGGAAGGAGCCTCACCTGAAGATCTTTCTGTCACGCTGTGGTATCCATTTCAAACGAAATCTGACGGTGACTTCCCCTTGATCCCTGTGAATAGTTTAGGAAGGTCTTATTCCTAACTCAGCCTGAGAGAATGTTCCCATCCAGCCGGGATGAAAGATAACCACTTCAGGAGGGGCAGTGCAGATGTGGATGGTGATTTATAAATGTCCTTTCCCTTTCAAAAGTGTAGGGTTAAGAGCAAGTCAAGGGCCGATGAGATAATTACACGGATCATTTGAATCCTTCCATCTAATTTAAAACACATTCCTGGCGGGCATCCTATCATCAGATGGCATTGTAAGGCCTAGTATTGTAAGGTTACTGGTTCAACAGATAGAAGGACTCGGTAAATATTGTAAAACCAACGAGGGTCGCAAAGCCTCCCTAAATTCACCATCAGTTCTGAGCTGGTGCAAGATCCTTAAGCAGCAAATATCCTAGAATCACTCCCAGGAAAAAACTGGTGCTACCAATTGTACACAGGCAAGTACCACATAAAGTCCAGAACAATATTGCACAATATGAAATGAATAAAGCGCACTTCCGTCCAGTGTCCCACTAATCAATGAAACAATAATGTAGACACCTCACTTGAACCGTGCCCCATGACTATCAACGGGTAGGGGCTAAAAGTGGTAAGGAGGAATAAATAGCAGTAGTACCGCCGTGTCCCCTGTTGAGGAACAACCCGCTAAGTATACCGCTACCCTCCGCCACTGCCCTCCTACACCCGGTGTCACCCACGGACAAGGAATCCTCACTGCGGAGGTAGGGGAAGGGAGAACTAGAAGAGTAGACACTCACAGTCTTGACGCGCCGGGTCTCCGGTCAACGATGATGTCAGGTACCTCTGAACCAGAAGAGGAATTCAGCGTGCTCCAGCCCAGGTATATCGAGCAAAAATAGAGTAGTAAGGCGGTTCACTGCTGCCGCAGGGGTATAAAAGGTGGTAAGGCGGTTCACTGCTGCCGCAGGGGTATAAAAGGTTTTATACCCCTGCGGCAGCAGTGAACCGCCTTACTACTCTATTTTTGCAAGATCCTTAAGCAGCACGAGAAAAATCAGAGTCTAGGATTGAAGCAGGGACCCGCGGCTTCCCGAGATACTTACCTCCGTAAGGGGTGCTGGTCTCTGCTCGCTAGGAGGGATCATGTAATGACCCCTTTTCAAAGCTCCGACGCCCTTCGGGCTATTAGAATGATGGTGTAGATGCCTGACTATGGGCATTTTCATGTTCAGGTATCTACGTTGTTGTCATTCGAGCTCAACGGAGCCGGTGAGGGCTTCTGACTGTTTCTGCTTCCTGTAGGGAGAGAGACACAGAGGGAGAGAGACAGGGAGACACGGATGGAAGGAGAGATACATGGAGGGAGAGATACATGGAGGGAGAGATACATGGAGGGAGGGAGACACACTGAGGGGGAGACAAGGAAGGAGGGAGAGAGAGACACGGAGGTGTACCACCTTGGACCAGGCCTGCAAGCTTTTGTATGCTTGTACGTATTTTTCCTGACAGTAGTACATCTAGAACTCTTAGGGCTTTAATCTAGAACATGTGATGCCCGGAAACCCACATAGAAGTTGATGGTGCTGTGCGGTAGCACCAAATTGGCGCTTTGGTACTTTATAGAATAAAGCCCTTAGACATCGCTCAAAAATTCCCACCCCAGCCTTCTGTATCCAACTCACAACCCAGATCCAACCCCACTGTGTCATATATTAAAATCTCATTTGGGATCTGAGACCCCAGCGGGTAGATTTAAGGCAAAGACTTTCCTCTGGCAGGCTCACCCGGCGCGCTCCACAGAAAGCCTCCCCCTGCTCCAAAAAATGGGCACCCTCATGTTGAACAGGGTGCTGCCACCCACGCATTTAACAACCAATGTCGTCATCCCATGACTTTAGCCCTGGGCACCGGAAAAGCTGTTGCCTGGCCTAAAATCATGTCTAATATATTAAGGGCTTTGGTAGGAAATGGAGTCTAGTAGCTAATAACTTGGAGGAAATGTTTATCAGTGTTCATAAGCAAGAAGGGTCTCCCTTTTTTTCCCTCTGGCCACGAACAAATGAACATATTTTATTCAGTGAGTGTCATGTTTATTTTCATGCATCTGTTTCCTAGGGTTTGAATGATCTACATATCTGTCAGTCTGTGTTTTTCTGCATTTCGCTGAGAGGGGAACATTTCAGTACATTTTCCAAAAGCCCCTTGAACCTTCAGTTCTAAAGCAGATGGTCAAAAGACTGATCCTACGGTGTAAAAGGAATGTAGGGTCTCCTATCAGAACGGGACGCAGGAACATATGGGAGTCATTGGAGCAGGGCATTGGGAAGAGGAGACGGTGGTCAATGACTCAAGCATTACATATAATATTTGTACAGGTGTGGCCAAAATATTAGCATAGGGGTCATGGCAAGAATGTGGCTGGAAAGAAGGATGTTGATAGCAATTGTCAGCTTAGAATTGAAATTCTGTTGCTGTGATTCATTTACTTTGCTGGGATTTTAATACAGAGGAGAGAGAGAGCGACACCCGCTCAGCCACAAGTAGGGAATCGGAGAGCACTTGGGGAAATTGTAGGCAAGACCCGAACAAAAATCAGAGCCCAACAGAGGCGGAGAGTGGGCAACGAGACAGAGCCCCCAGATAGCATGCACTCAACGATTATTTCAGCAGTGAGTGCGTGCTCAGTGAGTGCGCGCTACATGGGGGATCCATCTCAGTGCCCACTCTCCACCTCTGGAGCGATACTTGGGTTCTGATTTTTTTTTGTGGGATTTTAATACACGGGGAAGCGTATTGACCAGCGACTTCTCCCAATATAATTACATTTAATGGCTGATGAGAAACGTGAAAGAAACGGCCTCCGTTCTGCATACATTTGGCATCATTCTGCACGAACCGGCGGTGCAGGGAGAGGTGGCGACCGTGGAACAAAGTGGAGCTACATGCTTAGATTTAATGCATCACGCCTTGGCCCACAGGGTAAAGAAGTAAAATAGGAAACTAAAGACACGAGTCTTGGAGTCTGCTTGATGTATAGATCCCATTGTGTTGGGATTGATTGCAAAGCCTTCGTGAAATCACTCTGTTTTATGTCACACTGGAAAACCTCATTAATCCCTACAAACAAAAAAACACGCAACTCCGAGAAAATGCAAATCTGTCATTTATTTAGTTTTTGTCTCTGTTCTATTAGCTTACTCTGGGCAGTTAAATTGGGTCTGAAATCCCTAATTTAAACATGAAACTGTGCTTTATTGAATCACATGGGAGTCATCTCTGTGGACGCACGATTTGCATCCGTGCATTAAAATGGTTAAGGCAGGAATTCATTGAAAAATACAATAAACTGAGCATCTACACTAAAATGTTTGAATGAAACACCACTAAATAATTCATAAGTAATTGCATTCTATAGGCAAGGGAGAAAATGCTTTATTTGTTTTCTATTGTGTGTGTGTGTGTGTGTGTGTGTGTGTGTGTGTGTGTGTGTGTGTGTGTGTGTGTGTGTGTGTGTGTGTGTGTGTGTGTGTGTGTGTGTGTGTGTGTGTGTGTGTTGCTACATTGTTTTTGTACTTGGTGTTAAAGAAAGTGTGTGATCAGCATCATTTTGAATGGCTTTTATTTTATTT
Organism: Ascaphus truei; assembly: GCF_040206685.1. Lineage (NCBI taxonomy): Eukaryota > Metazoa > Chordata > Amphibia > Anura > Ascaphidae > Ascaphus > Ascaphus truei. Next base: position 9,022,442 of record NC_134503.1, read on the forward strand.
TTTCTCGGCAGTAAAGTGGCAACACAATACACCACCAGGCGGAGAAATATCCTACAAATTGCTTCCGTTGCCTGCCTTTTCACAGGCCGTCCCGCACCTTTTATTGCTCAAAGTCTTTTTGTTGGTGTGTAACCAAGCTTAGCATTGCTATTGGTGCAGTTGATTTCTGTAACTAATTTGCTACTAAATGCCGTAATGCGCGCCCCCCCCGTGTCCTGGTCCCTGTGCTCGCGCCCCCCCCTCTCGAGTGAACCGGCGTCAAATGACGCAGAGGGTAACGTGACATCATGTGACCCAGGAGCGTCATTGCCATGATGTCACATCACAGCCATTACCCCACGGAATTGGGGCAACCACCCGGGCTTCACCTTTATTATGTGAGGCTGGCTACCCCAATACCGTCACAGAGCCACAGTCACAAAACAAATGTCCTTAAGTAGTAACATTTTCACGTTGAAATTTAGATTGGTTAATAATATGGAAGTGATATCTTGGCATTGTACCTCACCATCTCTCAGAAACTTTAAACCTATTCTGGACAAGATTTAGACTGCTGGAATACTCTCCTTATTTGGCCGGATCGCTTGACTAAAAATGAACTCCTTCCCGAAGTTAATCTACCCGCTGCAGATGCTTCCTCTATTAATAAATCGTAAGGTTACTTCTCTTATCAATAGGATGTTCTCAGACTTTGTTTGGAGGAGAGAGAGAAAAAAAAAAGCAAAGAGTCAAGATTGATAAACTTTGGGCAGACGAGGGCAAGGAAGGAACAAACTTTCCTAACATAGCTTCAATGTAGCTTGTTTATCTGGATATGTAAGAGATTGGGTATTCAATATGTCCGTGTATTCAAATAATAGTCTTTAGTCTGTCATGGCACACCCCATTTATTCGGGCTGCTTCACTCATTTCTATCATCCTTAACCGATAATATCAATAACAATATTCTATTTTTGTTTTAATTCTTGGCTTGGAAGATACTTTGGAGAAAGATTAAAAATCAGTCCTAACCACTCATTATGCCTACCTTTCAGATGCAACCCAGATTTGTATGGCACACGTCTGGTTTGGTTTCTATTTAAGATTTTATTGACCATCCTAATATGTGGGCTCCGACATTTGATGTTATTAAAGAACCATTCTTACTGTCAAACACACATGTTGTCATGTTCTTGCAATGCAGGCATTATATCTCTCCTTTTGCATCTTCTACTCCCAATTTTTTTTTTCAAGAATCCAATTTACACAATATCCTAAGTGACTTTGTGAGACATCGTATATTGTGTGTAGTGGTCGGTGGGGCTCTCGTGGGGGAGGGGGGGGGCTGGTGCGCCTTCAGCTCCCTGTAGCTCCTCCGTTCCTTCCACTTCCACGTTCCAACCTCACGTGGTGGACGTCTTTGGGTGATGATGTCTTCACATAAAGTACAGATGACTTTGCCACAGATTGACAAAGCATTGTAGACTTGCATACACTTGTATGACTGGTACATACACTGGCGACACACTTTATTCGAGCTCGGCTAGTCCCACGAATTCGGGTATACCCGGGTGTATTGAGGTTTGTGACTGTTTTCTGCCCGAGTGCATTGGGTTATTTTCCAGGCAGGGATTGAAGCATTTTATTCCCGCTGGCTGCAATACTGCACAGTATATATATATATATATATACTGCATTACAATTCATGAATTTATGCCATCTGGTAGACACGCGAAGCATTGCAGCCTATTAAATCCTAATCATTATCATTTAACAGATCAGCCGCCCGTCAGCCAGGCATGAACCCAGGCTGGGAAGGCAAATGCAACGGGGCTTGTCAGAGGTGAGGAGCGGCGCATTCCAGGTATCTGCCAGGTACATACTGGGTATTTGCTCGAATAAAGTGTGTCGGTGCAGTAATTTCACACAGCCCAGTTTGATTGTGGATCTGTATGGCGATCATTGTCTTTAGGATCCATAAAAGATCATAAAGGACATGTGTCCCTCAAGAAAATAGTCTTTACCAGGGGGATAGATTATGGAGAACTTCCTGTTTATCGGAATTTCCCCTCAGAAGCTTACGGGATAAGTTATTGATTATCAGTTAAGTATTGCTCTGTCGTCTTTGTTGAGTAGTGTTACGATCTTTGCATATACTTCTTCTATTCTTACTTCCTCTGTTGTTGCAGAACCTCCAATGTAATACATTGCAATAGATATCTTCATGGGCTCAGCTATTGTATCATCTCTGAGCTATTAACATTGAGATGTATTAATTATGGGACCACCCAATTCTAGAACAAGATGTAGCTACATAAGGAACTACTTATTGTGTACCCCAGCATGGGTTTTACAGGCCTGACAACGATTCCATTAGAGAAGCAATTTGCTTCTGTTGTTCCTATATGTTGTCATTACATAACTCATCACCAATAGATTACAATCAGATAACATCCGTTTTTGTGGACACAAAATCAGTGATGAGTTTCCTGCTATCCTTGGAAATTATCCCACTCAATAAATCTCTTTGCAGTTAGCTGTAGTTTAAGCACTAGTGTTTCCACCATGACTAGTTTACATACCATGTTGAAAGCCTATTGAAATGTCAATTTATGTGTACAAACTCCACATGGAATAAGGTTTACAAAGCAGACAGAAGGACCGGCTTGCCCTGCTTTTGAGACGATTCACCGCAAAAGAGAAAAGCATCGTGAATAATCTGTCTCTGAAAGCTTTGAAAACAGATAGCTGGAATTCTATCTGAAAAACATCACAAAGAACATGAATGGGACCTGTTAAGCAATGGATGACAATACACTGGTGCAGCTAGCTGCCTGCACTTTGGAAGGTTTTCCATAGCAGCTAAAACGTAAGAAAAAAGGAGAGGAAATTAAAATAAAGGGTGTACCATATGGGCTGTAACTGTCTCTTTCTCTCCACTTGTCAAGGACAAGAGGTCTTCCTTGATAACCCCTTAGTAGTAACATCTTTTGAGAGTAGATGACCTGACTTAACTGTCATTAATCAATTGCACCCTCTATTCAACTGATATATGATAAAGTCTCTCTTTCAGAAAAGTCACAAGGCGGATCTTCCCCTTCCTTCCCCCTTTTGACCTGCTCGCTGCCGCAAGCTTCCTGCTTGCATCTTTAGTTTGGTGATACTGTATATTGCTTGCTATTAAAAGTAGGAGGTTATAGTGTCTCTCGTAATAACCATACGCCCAGAGTTGGATCTTGTTCTCTCTAAGGTGAATTTACAAAGCTGTCAATTTCTCCTTTTAAATCACCTGCTGTTGCAGGAAGCCGCAATGCAGTACATGGGCAAAGTGGTTCAAATACGAGCCGTGAGATATTTTTCCAAAATTCGATACATGCACAGATATCCGAAGGCAGGTTGGGCACTAGCAACTTTGGCCGGATGCTCCTGAAGCCGCAAGCAGCTTCCCTGTTAAAATCCGACCGTGTGCGAAGTCCCTATTGCAGTGATTGGGCGGGAAGGGAGCAGGGTGTGGGCTGGTGGCTGGATTAGTGTGTGGGTGGGTATACAGGTTACAGACTTGAGGGAATAGGGACACAGCCAGGCGGGCACAGGAGGTGACAGGCAGACGGGTACAGGAGGTGACAGCCAGGTGGGCTGGCTGTTTAAGTGTATAGTTATGTGTATTATGGATGTCCGGTCACCATTTATTGTTTTCAATTATGGAACGTGCCCTATATAGCTAGCATCCTAAGTAACGGCCCAAGATTGTTCTCATGCAGGAACATCTTCTCAGCGGGGAGATCTCAGAGTAGTATCTCCAGAGCATAGTCAGGTCGGCCCCACCGGAAGGTCCTCCGTAAACTCCCGATCCGTTAAGTGCAGACAAAGAATGCCGTCTGCAGTAACGGGATAATAATCCTCGAGAGCAGTGTGTGTGTCCCAACAAGGGTCCACCAGATATAGGGCATTATGAAAGCTATGCAGGAGATTGCCAGTATAACCAATACTAAGGGAAACAAGCATAAGGAGCTCCCCAGCGTTGGAGTGAGAGCTGCCAGGGGAAGAAGCGCAGAGTAACCATATTGTGTGACACCAGTTAATATCTGAAGTTAAGCGTATCTGTTCTATGGCGACCTTTATAACGGCGGTGACTAAAGCTCTTGTTTGTAATATAAAAGTTCCTGGCGCCCCTCCTTATTCTATCTGCATATCCACGCCCAGCCTGCACCCACCCAGCACCCTTAACAGCTATGAGAGTCTGAGCACTGCCATGTATATATCCAACTCCATGTAGACTCCCGTAGAGTCGGACATGGAGGGTTTATTACGTTTTATACGATTATTGGCAAAATGTGGAAATATTTGCCTTCATTCACCAGTATGTGTCCAATTTTTTTAATGTATTTTTTTACTATTTTCAGTAAAGTTGATGCCCATTTGAAATGGTAAATATTTCACACCCCTAAAATCACCAGTGAGCTAGTAGTGCACAAAATCCTAATCATGTTTCATACAGAGGGGGTGGGATTAGAAATGCATGGAGATACTCCTCATCAATATACGGTGCATCACAAGGGTTTATTTTGGAGCTTGATTCTGCGTTAACACCTAATGGTTTGAATGGCAGTTACCGTGGGATCAAGCTCCCATACATATTTACATAGTAGATGAGGTTGAAAAAAGACGTACGTCCATCAAGTTCAACCTATGCTAAATTTAGACAACAGATACCCCTTATCGGAGTTGAGTGAATCTCCACCTATGTTTTTCATTTATTTCATTTCGTCTTAAAAAAATTTGCATTTAAGGATAAAGAAAAACACATGTTTATCTAAGAGAACATTTCCCCCTCTCTTATAATCCCCCAAAATTCCACATCCCAAGTAGAACAGATGAATGTGAGATAAGATGGGGCATAGATAGGGTTAAAGCAATAGTCTAAAAGAGCTCAGCTGCGGGCTAATTAACTCACCCCACTGAACCAGGCAGGGTTTTTACAGAAACGTATTTCACACCAGACAGAGAAGGGTGGATGCTGGCTGAATGTCAGGACTCTTAGCAGGACTCTTGTCACTCTTAGCAGGAGAGCTGTGCAGTTTAAGCAGCAAACTTGATGTGGTCAAGCTACCAAAGTAGCTTTAATGTTAATCAGACTGCAAACAGGAGTAGGTTTTGTTTTGTGGCCTTGCACTGATGCAGATAAACGAGCTGGGACCAATTCTTAGGGCTGTTCTATAGTGCGGCCGCGTGCAATGCCGTGCACACGCACGGCAGATATAGATGGCTGAGGTTAGTCAGCCCTTCTATACAAGGGCCGCGCACGGCGGGGAGCCGACAGACCGGCGAAGACGGGGAAAATCATCTTTTCGCGCCGCTACCGACGCTGAATGTGTGTGTGTGTGTGTGTGTGTGTGTGTGTGTGTGTGTGTGTGTGTGTGTGTGTGTGTGTGTGTGTGTGTGTGTGTGTGTGTGTGTGTCAATGATTGCACAACTAAAAAAATAAAATATTTATTAAACTTTTTTTTTTTCTTTTAGGACTTCCTTCACTCATAAACCCATGCACACCATATACTCACCCATATACACCCATATACACCCATATACACACATATACACACATATTCACACACATATACACACATATACACACATATTCACACACATACACACATATACACCCATATACACCCATATACACCCATATACACCCATATACACCCATATACACCCATATACACACATATTCACACACATATACACACATATACACACATATTCACACACATATACACACATATACACACATATTCACACACATATACACCCATATACACACATATACACACATATACACACATATTCACACACATATACACACATATTCACACACATATATACACATATACACACATATTCACACACATATACACCCATATACACCCATATACACACATATACACACATATTCACACACATATACACAGTACCTGTAGCTCCCGGCTCTATAACAGGGAAAAGCATGCGGCACGTGCCCGCGCGTCTGCACAGGCACGCGCGTCTGCACAGGCACGCACGGCCGCACGCAGTATAGAACAGGCCTTACTAACTGAGCAAACTAAGCAAATAAACAAGGCGTAGCCAATGACAGACCATGCTACTGCAGTTCTTGAATTCAGTGGGCAGCCCTAAGCGGCTAAATATAGGTTACATTAAGTGCTACAATAGACAATTGCAACGTAAGAGTTACTGCAAAGAGCAATAGGCGCTTTTGGCAATAGAGGGATAAACGGTTTCATAGACAGGGCCATAAGCAAAAATGTGTTTTACAAAGAATATGTTGTTGACTTTGGCAGCTTAAGAACTAAAGTCATAAATATTAGGATGGCGCAGTGTTAGCGGCAGGGGTTCCAAGCCAATTCATCCAATAAAATCCCTCCTCCTGTTATTGGTACAAAATAAATCTCTTGCATGATCTGACCCAGGGAATAGAATGTTCAGCACTATAAATCTCCTGCTTTGCTAAATGATTTCCTCATGGCCTCATCCTCCTGATAATTTGATTTATGGTAGTGAATATTTCAAGATCTGGGGTTTTATCTGCAGCTGATCACCGTGAACTTTTGACAGCAGTAATGCGTTGTAATAATCCTACAGAAGTCCTAAAGGCAGATATCTTTTATTATCAAGGAGACCCAACCGCTTATATTTCGAGTCTGCGTCGGGTGGATTGAAGCAAACTTGTTAAATCAATCCTTTAAGCCTTTTCCTTTTTAAATTCTCTCTGTGTTCCAGATCAGACGGAAACAAATACAGTTCACCCCTTGGCTAACCGGGACTGTTGCATATCTCTCTGGCAACAAATACCTTAAAAGGTGTCTAGAATATGCATTGTTCCCCCAATAGCCATAGATAGTGTTTCGCCAACATGCGTAATATTTTATACAGAGACCACCGATGCTGCCCTTTTGACCCACAATATAGAAAACACATGACTGCAATCCAATCCATGGACGTGGCTCCACTACTGGTGTTAGTGCTGGTAGTAGCTTTATCTATTGGAAGGCTCCAGCTATTTTATTTCAGGTCTACACATTCAAAAAAGACTTGGGCTATATCTAATAAGTGATGCTAAGATGCGCGGTACTGTATAGCTCATACACTAGCATGGACTGTAGGATAGATTAGGCCTTGCCACCCCTTACTGAAGCTAGCTGCTGGGCCCTGCAGCGAAGTCGCTGGAGATCCTTATAGCACCGTTCAGTGGGAAGGCGCTGATCTCTTCTCCAGCGCAGGAAAAGTGGCTTTTTAGTATATTTGCATAATGCGCCTCCATTGCGTGACATGTGTAGTCATACTCAGTATAGCTTTTATTGCGACGTGCTTCATTAACCTGGTAAGTGAACATGCCACTTCAGGGCCCGAGGCATTCAGCAAGCTGCGGTGTGGGGTATCACACTCGATTTGACGGTAACTGTCATTCAAGTCCCCCGGAACAGGGAGTGATACCCTGCATCGCTATATAAATCGCAAACTAAATACTTTATTCATTGACAACTAAATAGTAGCAATTATCAAAGTAATAGACGTCTGGTCAATTAACCCATAAGTGTACGGTATATTTATTTGCATATTTACCCTGGTTTGACTTTCCTTGTGTATATACTGTATTCATTAAAAAAAGGCACATTTCATTCATTGACAATGATAATCAATAGCACTTTGTCTTGTTCGATAGCCGTGCAAGACATGGCAGTGAGCAACCGTGCGTGAAACAGTGTAAGATATTTGATGTCCCTGCATCACTGAGAAGTTAAAGGGACGGGCGAGGGTTTCAGGACTCGCATTCTGTCCCAAACCTACGGACCGGCAGATACATTTGCCTGGAGACTAAAATAGCTTTATGAACATGACCTCAACCCTTGCCTGTCCTACCTGGGATCTCTCTGCCGGCACAGACAGCTGACAACTGTGGGGTGCTCACATTATCTATGTTTCAACATCTGTGCGGAATGCAGTGGCGCCCGTGCAGGGACTCACTGTTTTGACACTAAGGCCTGGGACATAGTACAGTTGGCCGTGCTGAGCCGCGCTGAGCAGATGCACTTACCCCCTGCATCTGTGATCAGCGCGGCTTTAGCAGCCGCTTCCGCACGCTTGCAGAGGCTCAGATATTTTGAGGAGACAGGATTGCTTGAATTTCGGCGCTGAGGGGAGCGGAGGAGCGGTCACGTGACTGAAAACAGCCAATGGGAGCGAGGGACTAGCCCCGCCTTCCACTCCGCCTCCGTCACGCCTCCCGCCACGCTTTCGCCCCGCCCCCAAAGCGCACTCACTGCCTCGCCTGCCAGGACGCAAAAAAGCTCCTGTTTGAGCAGGCGAGGCGGAGCAGGAGCGCGGATCAGCGCGGCCCGAGGCACCATGTCCGAGGCCAAACACTGCACGGTGCTTGGGTATGTGGGAGACGTTACAGGGCAGGCGTTTGCTCAGATTATAACCTGGGTAGAATCCAAGGTTTCATTTTCTTCTCGTAATGAGCTGCCTTATTCCAAGCTTGCGATAAAGTCAGGCTGAGAAGTAATTTACTTGTGGGGAGTAAATTATCGTTAAGACTCGCTTCGGTCTACTAGATCGTAACTAGATATTAAATGGTGTAATATCTTCATTGGGGTCTGCGGATAGCCTCACGAAACAGCTGAAACTCAACCAGCACGCATTTGGGATTTATTTTAATTTGATCAAGGCCTTAACACCCCTTTAATATAAGCCTGCCTCATGCCACCACGGGGCTGTATGAATGTACAGTATACTTGTACATTAAGCACATTGTGTGTAAACTTTGTTAGCCCCGAAAATGGATTACATTGGATACAGATGTTACAGTTCAGAAAGAAATTACACACCCCAAAGATTTGGCTCCGTAATTGTTTTAGGTTCTACAGTATGTGTTATAAAACATGCATTAGGCAGGTTAATGTGTACAGTCCTATGTATGCACAATTATATAGCGCCAACTATGTACGCAGCACTGTACAACATAACAATAGGAGGTAAATACAACACAAACAATGGGAATAAAGGCAACAGGCTGAAGGAGACACTGCCCACAGAGCTTACAATCTAAGTTCTATTATTGCTTTATATTGCAGACATATATATCTCCGATGAAGTCACGCTATTGACGACGAAACGCGTAGGGACGTTGTTAACGTTACACACTCGCACGTCATCACACAGACGGGCAGGAGGAACGCAGCATACATCACAGAGTTTCCGGAGGACGTTTGTGGAGGTTGTTCCATCTACCCCTACTCCCGGATGGGAAGGTACTCGATTGTACCGCGGCTGGATTTCCGTTGGACCTTTGCAGTGGCGCAACCTTGAGAAATGGTCTCAGAAATGCGATTCCCATTTTGACATTTGTGTAGGCGATGATTTTCGATTTTCGGTCTGATTTAAATTGTATATCTGGTTTTATAATATGGAGCGTGCGCTCTCCCCTTTTAACAATGTGTATATATATATATATATATATATATATATATATATATATATATATATATATATATATATATATATATAAAAGAATGGAGGGCAGTTGGCACACTGTAAACTGATAGTCCACTGATGCTTGTCCCATATGCACACATATACAGATACATTGACCAGATGGAGGTCCGGGAAAAACGAGACAGCACACAGCCAGGGAAATCCAGAAATATTGTATTCAATAGAAATACATGGCACTGCATCCAACGTTTCGGTCATCAAAGAGTGACCTTCCTCGTTTTTCCCGGACCTCCAAATTTATCTGTATATATATATATATGTAATGAGGTACTATGTGCAACAAGGACGTGTATTTGCTATTCAATTATAAATACATGTATGTTTTCCAGTTGGTACAGAAATTGCTCATAATCTCCAGTTGAAGAACAAAGTCTTTGAAAATGGGCTTAGAGCAAAGGGTTAACGTGCATTGCTGGTAGACCTGGCAGTGCCGGGGTTAAGGCATTAGCAAAGGTATGATTCATTATTGAGTCAGGCAACAGTGTGTGCTTCCAATAGGCAGGAAATTGAAACATTTCCTTTTGTTTGCCAGCCGCAGGCCAGGTGCATTGTGGGGGCTGCCATTTATAACTGGAGAACAAAGAGATTGCAGGCGGCCCTGAAGCTTTTTATAGCTTGGCAATATAAACCTACCAAGTCCAGTCAATGAGCGGGAGCTAAAAAAGGGCAAGGTTCTTCAAAGCGTGGGAGCACATCTTCTGTAGTTCATGCCAAGCTATGTTATTGCAGTAGGTTTGGGGCGTGGTTAAAGTTAGGAGCACAGTAAACTGTTTGCAGTGGCATGCTGGGTAATGTAAGTGATGGGCACCTTCAGTATAAAATCAGTATTCTATCTCTAAACCTTTTCTGGACCTTATTCATTCCTTTAGTTCCACATGCAGGTACTTACTTACAGTACACTTAGGGTGGCCAGGTGGCTCCTCCAAAAATACTGGACACATTGGTGAAAGGTGCGAGACGCTTGAGACACACACACACACACACACACACACACTGATCTCACCTCTCTCCACTCCATGCTGTTTCCTCCTCTCCTTGGCCCCACCCCCAGGCTCCTGACACCTCCTCCTAATTTATTGCAGGATGCTCTGGTTTGGGGGCTCTAGAACTGGATCACATGATTATATTGTGTATATTCACTACTCAAAATGTGTATACAGATAGAGACACAGACATACAGGGATAATGTGTGATCTTCACAATGATATATTATGATATGATAAAGTGCACGTGCGCACGAAACGTGTAGGAGCGTTTCAGACCTCCGTTTTTTTTTATGTTTGTTCCAATAAACTAATTTTTCATTCTACTTGACCCAACTCTCTGTGGCTGTGCGCTGTAAATCAATTGTTTGCCCTCCTCCTGATTGCTGCATTACCCAGCAGCAGCCAATCAGAATGGAGTAAATTGCTTAGCCCTCTATCAACAGCCCTGTTCTCGCCCTGCTCAGGGATATCGCGCCGCTCCCCGAGCCGGTAAGGTCACTATGTCCAGAGAGGTGATCCCGGTATACACACACATGTCCAGTATCCCCTCTGATGTTTTACTGGACCGAGTGTCCAAATACAGGACAGTCCGGTTCAATACCGGACACCTGGCCGCCCTACTTACACTATATTGGAACTTGAAAGGAATAAATAGTTTGAGAGTTGCAACACATGCATGAGTGTGAATACACCCCCACAAACACATGCATGAGTGTGAATACACCCCCACAAACACATGCATTTATTCTGGAAGCTAGAGGATCACGTGGTTATGTCTTAGCTCAGATAGTGCCAACTCGCCCTCTTTCCTAAGCACGACAAGATCTGTTTCTTTTCTTGGTTTTATTGAGGGAAAACAGGATAAGGTACAGTCTCTTGTGTAGAGGTGTAGGTGTCTCTGTGTGTGCTCAGTGATCAAGGGAGGTGAAAAGATTCTCCTTCAGCACCATTACAGGGTTTACAGAGAGGTACTCACAAATCCAGGGAAAATGGTGGAAAGGATGAAGCAGTGTATGCTGGGTGTAAGATAGTCTGGGGACAGACCATCTGTGGGCAGAACAGAGGGGGAGACAGCAGACTAACCCATTTGGGAAAAAGGCTGGGGCTGCCATGGCAACTCACAGGAGTGCCTGGAGAAGCTGCAACATGTAGCAAAATGTAGCATCTTAATGCAGCAAACTGCTGGGAAGGGGGAAATGGCTCTGTATTATCACACAAGCATTGGAGTTGCATGTAGAACCAAATACATACAGCTGCCACTAAGCATGCTGACAAGCAGGGCTGCAAGGACAAGGGGGGGGTGAGACAGAAATGCAGACAGGGGTATTCCTGTTCCATCACACTCCCCGTCTGGTATCTGTAGATACCACTATATGGTAGGCTATGTGGAACATATGTGCAATGCATACAACATAACAACATAATAATGCAAAGTCCATGTCCACATAACGAGGTGATACCGGCCGGCACCACTGGTGTTGAAATCCCTTGGCAAAGTCTTTTAGCAAAGGATATTGGATGGATGAACCGCTCCAGGTTTGCTGGTTTCACCACAATGTCTTTCTGTGAAAGTCTCTGGCACTGTTTCCTTTCGACTTTGTGAGAGAACAGTCCCTTTGACTCTGTAGCTTTCTCTACAGAGTGCATCACCTCGTGGATGTGCCAGTCATGGTAGTTTGTTATCCCATCACCTGGCGTTTGGCGGGAGGAGATGGCTTTAGGTTCCTCGCGGAAGCGGATTAATGTCCCTGGAAGACTGATCGTCAAGTCTTGTCCAGTGAGGAGGGTGTCGTTCAGGGAGACTCCCTGGAGTTGAGCGCTAGGGTTGAACACTACCCGGATTTGATCGGGTTCCTGAGGGTGGTAGGCCCCAGGTGATTGGAGGTACCGACATTCTCTACCTTTCTTCATTAGAAGTGCTGGCTTTGCGTGGCCGGTAAGGAATATCTTTTGGGTGAAGGCCACAAAGTTGCTTTTGATCTCCGGCTCCCTTTGTGGGTTGTGGCGGAGCAAAGTGAACCTAGAGATGGTAGGTCCTCTATTTTTCGGGAGGCATATTTTTGGTGAACGGACTGGTAGCGGAGTCACCCAACTGCTTAGTCCGTCTTTAGAGAGCTCCTTGACTGTTAACTTCGGGAATCGTCTATCTTCCCTCGATGGTGTTTGCTTGTCATCGTCCCTTGTTGTCTGGAACGCTGTGCACCGTAGTTCATCGGTACATTTCTCTTGCACGAGAACATCTCCGCGCGGCTTGGTGAAACGCTTTTGTGTTTCTTTGTCGACTGCCATCAGGAGGTTATTGTCTCCCCGGACGTAACGAAAAACAGTCTCTTTTGCCCTAGTAAATCCCTTTGTGCAATGTCTCTGTGGCTGTCTCTTTTTAGACGTGTGAGAGGACAGTCTTTTTGACACTGCGGCTTCACCTGTGGGGCGCAATCTTTTGCGGCTATGCCAGCCGTGGCGGCTGGTTGCTTTGTCGCTTGATACTCTATGGAGAGAAACAACTGTACACTTTTGTCGTGCCATTGCTCGCGAGAGAACTGTTTGATCGTTTATTGTTTTTTGGACGATCCCTTTGTCGGTCACCTTTGGGAGGTTACTTTCTTCCTTCGGTGGAATCGAATCCTCATCCTTAGCTGTCTGGACTGCTGAGCATCCTAAGCCATTGTCGCATCCCATCGGCGTGAGGGTGTCTTTGTTGGTCTCAGGGGTATGACCTTGTCTTTTCTCTTCACTTGGCCCTTCGGTCACTTGGAGATGGCCAAGACATGGTTCAGAGAAAGATGTGTGTCCCCATTCTGTCACCTCCGTTCTGCGGGCATCGACGTAGTCTTGCCCGTGCTCTTTGTTAGTGCACGAGTTGCCCACTATCACCCATCCTAGGTCGAGTCTTTGGGCGTATGGCGCGTTGTGGGGTCCGTTGTGCTGTTTACGGACTTTTATGTACTCTCATGATGTCCCTACCGAGCAGCAGCAGGATCTTGGCGTCTTGTTCCACCGGCCGGATGTGGTTGGCTATTCCTTTGAGGTGGGGGTAATGGAGTGCCACGTCTGGTGTGGGTATTTCATCCCTGTTTGTGACCATGTGGTTGCACTCGATGAGTGTGGGAAGGGGCATGTTCACTTTGCCGTCTATTGAACATATGGTGTAGCCATTCACTCTTCTCCCTGTGGTCTCCATTTGCCCTGCGGACGTTCTGAGAGTGTAAGGAGAAGCACCATCTTGTATGTTAAACATGTCGAAGAACTCTGACCTGACCAGTGATCGGTTGCTCTGGTCGTCGAGGATTGCGTACATCCGAATAGCCTTCTCAGGTTGTCCCTGGGGGTGCACTGCGACAAGGCATATTTTGGAGCAGGACATTTTGTCACCTTCTTTTCCGCAAACTTCAGTGCGCTGAGATGTGACGGATGTTGACTCTCCTTCTTCTTTCTCCCCGCCATGCTCCGCTATGGAGGATGGGTTCTTGAGTTGGTGGAGTGTCATCGCCTCTGGGTGTAACGCTGTCACGTGCTTGTCACTCTCGCATACTGTGCATTTGATCTCTTCCTTACAGTCCCTGGCTAGGTGAGTCGTGGAACCGCAGCACTTGAAGCAAACTCCGAATTCTCCAAGTAACCTCTTGCGTTCCTCTAGGGACTTCATCCTGAACCCAAAGCACTTGTTGAGTGGGTGTGGCTTCTTGTGTATGGGACATTCCCTGTTTGGGTCCCTTGGTTCCTTGTCTCCGGCGACCGACTGATCGGGAGTAGTTTGGGTCGTGTCGGGCACGTCCGTCCTGCGGGCCGAGACGGGTGTTTGGGGGTTACCATATCTCGTCGCTGGTCTCTTGTTCTTCAGGCTGCTCGCACTGTATGTGGTTTGCGCACCTAAGATGAAATTGGGATCGTTCCTTGTCCTTGCCGCTTCGCGGATGAAGCTCACGAAGAATGAGAATGGGGGGAAGACAACCTGCTTCTCCCTTTTGTATTTGGAACCTTGTGAAAGCCACCTTTCTTGGAGGTTGAAGGGTAGCTTCTCCAGGATGGGTCTCACTCCACGAGCTGAATCTAGGGCGTTGAGACCTATTAAAGAATGGTCTTTCCTTGCGAACTCCAGTTCTTGCAGCAGGTCTCCAAGATCTCGTAACTTCGAGTAGTCTTTAGTTGTGATCTTGGGGAAGCTCTCGATTCTTTTGAAGAGTGAATCTTCGACTGCTTCTGGGCTGCCATAGGACTCTTCTAGCCTTTGTCACTCTAGATCAAGACCTACTTGGGGTTGATGCGCGTTTGCCGTCCGAAGTCTCTGCGCTTGCTCCCTGGATACGTTCCCCAGGAACTTGACTAACAGGTTGAGCTCTTCCCTTGCTGAGAAGTCCAAGCTGTCGATTGCGTCTTTGAACGTGAACTTCCACGTCCGGTAGTTCTCAGGGCGGTCGTCGAAGCTGATGAGTCCTGCGTGCACCAAGTCGCGCCGGATCATGTACTTGGCTATGTCTGTCAGACCTGAGACATCGGCGCGTTTGCCCCGTTCTGAGGTAGTTGCTGGGAGGGTCTGTGCGGTCGCCTCTTCCTTGGCGTGGACGCGTGATGGCTGCTGGCCAGTGTGAGGGGCTGTTTTCTCCCGCGTGGGTGTACCTGGATTACGAGCCTGTTGTGGTGCATCCGTGTGCGCTCTGGCGTGTGGATCACTGTTGCGGCTGTGGCTATCCCAGGCAGCGTGTGCAATTGACGGAGCAGCATCTTCTCCTCGTGGTCCTAGCGAGTCTTCGTTGTCCGTGGTGTCACTCCCTCCGTGTTGAGATGGTGCGCTGGTGTTTACACTGAAGAGGCTCCTTACGTAGTCTTCAGTGCGTTGGGCTGGATCCTCTGAGGCTATCCGTCTGTATGGTAGCTCCCCGCCGTCCTGTCTCACAGCTGCTTCTAGGACTTCGGCTTGGGCTATGGCGGCAGCGGCGTCCTCTTCTTTGCTTAGAGCCTCTAGATCCGCGTCTAATTCGGCCTTTCTATGCACATTGGCAGCGGCGGTGGTAGCAGCGGCGGTGGCATTGGCAGCGGCGGCGGTAGCAGCGGCGGCGGCGGCATTGGCAGCGGAGGCGGCGACCTGCTCCTCCTCTTCTATGCGCGCCTTTTCTGCCCTTACGGCTGCCTCTCTCCGACCATATTCGGCCCTGGCACGTGCGGCCTCTGCGGTGGCTCGCGCATTGGTAGCGCTTGCGCTAGACGCGTGAGATTGCACTGATCTTGCTGACCTTGATGAGTGTCTGGATGTGCTTGAGCGCTGCGATGCGGTTTCCAGCAAAAGGTCTTTTCTCCTACTCTCGGCTTCCGTGATGGCGGTTTGCGCGATGCCATTACGCTCTAGGTCAATCGCCTTTTGAAGGTCGCGCTCTTGTATGCTATCTTCCGTGTTAGCTCTTGTTAGATAGGTGAAATATGCCTGTGACAGTGCTTGGTAGCGCGAGTGGTCTATCTTCAATTGAGTTATTGCCTGCTCGAGCTGTTGTACATAGTTACCAGTGCCGGCGACATTGCATATCCCAAGTGTGATGGTTTCCCAGGCCAACTCTAATTTAGCGCGGTGCGCTTCAATGTCAGTCTCATATTTTTCGCGGGCCTTTTGTGCCAGTGTGACTGTCCGTTTGGGCCTTGCGCCTGCCTGGGCCTGTTGCAGTTGCGCAGCGGTCTCTGTGTCTGAGTGATCGCTTTCCTGCGTGATGTCTGGTGAGGCTCTGAGTTCTGCCATACTGTAGGTGTGTGTAGGCCTTTTGCCAGTGCGTGTGGCGTGCGGTCTTTTACCTTGTCAGCGATGGGCGTCTGTCTCAGATGATGCTGAGCGGTGTCCTGCAGCGTGCAGCGTAGGGGTAGCTGTACTCACAGGTGTCCGTTTTCTCGGACCCGTGTCCTGGCGGGTGTCCGGTGGCGTGGCCCTTGATGGCGCTGGCCGTGGGAACGTGCGCAGGGGTAGGTCGGAAGGTGGCTCCTCACTGTGGGGCTGAGCAGCGGGTGGACTCAGACAGAGAAAAAGGCAGTTAGGTTTGTGTGTACAGTCTGTTTGCAAAGCTGCTGCCTTGTGTGCAGGTTTGCTTGTGCAGTGTAAGCTGCTTGCTTATCTGTAAGGTTGCAGGCTGCTGTGCAGTTGCAGAGGCTGCTCTGTGTTAGCTGTGTGCAGTTTTGAGCTACTGGTGCTTCCTTTGTGTGGTGTAGAGGTTGCTCTGTATAGCTGTGTAAGCTGCTTGCTTGTACTGCTGTAGAGGCCACTCTGTATAATGGAGTCTGGAGTAGCAGCTCCTGTAAGTGTCTGTAAGGCACACGATTATCTTTTCACTATTCTGGAAGCTAGAGGATCACGTGGTTATGTCTTAGCTCAGATAGTGCCAACTCGCCCTCTTTCCTAAGCACGACAAGATCTGTTTCTTTTCTTGGTTTTATTGAGGGAAAACAGGATAAGGTACAGTCTCTTGTGTAGAGGTGTAGGTGTCTCTGTGTGTGCTCAGTGATCAAGGGAGGTGAAAAGATTCTCCTTCAGCACCATTACAGGGGTTACAGAGAGGTACTCACGAATCCAGGGAAAATGGTGGAAAGGATGAAGCAGTGTATGCTGGGTGTAAGATAGTCTGGGGACAGACCATCTGTGGGCAGAACAGAGGGGGAGACAGCAGACTAACCCATTTGGGAAAAAGGCTGGGGCTGCCATGGCAACTCACAGGAGTGCCTGGAGAAGCTGCAACATGTAGCAAAATGTAGCATCTTAATGCAGCAAACTGCTGGGAAGGGGGAAATGGCTCTGTATTATCACACAAGCATTGGAGTTGCATGTAGAACCAAATACATACAGCTGCCACTAAGCATGCTGACAAGCAGGGCTGCAAGGACAAGGGGGGGGGGGGGGGTGAGACAGAAATGCAGACAGGGGTATTCCTGTTCCATCACAGCATGAGTGTGAATACACCCCCACAAACACATGCATGAGTACACCGCTGTCTCTTACATATACAAATGTACAATGTAATTCTATCCCTATATATCAATAGGGACCACATAGTATCTACACACACTAATAGTAATGCAACACCCCTTACATTTCTACACCTACCCACACCATTGGTATACACTCCCACTCCACACATGCCTTTTGTAAAGTGCTGTATATACTGTGGGCGCTTTATAAATTTATATTTACATACACACACACACTCTTACATCACTAACATTCAGGGACCATTTAACACCTTAAGTCATAAACCGCATACTGCACAGGGGGAGGGATAGGTTTCAGTCAGATACATTCCAGGATGCACTGTTTTTAAGTAAAAACCTCTCTTGCTTTACATTGTAACACCGCCGGAAGAAGTGATCAGTATATCTCGAAAGCTCGCACAAATAAAAGCATTTTGTTAGCCACAGAACGGTATCGTCTATTCGTTTTTGATTATTACGCTCGACTAACACGGTACAGATACCTCTACATCTATCTATCTATCTATCTATCTATCTATCTATCTATCTATCTATCTATCTATCTATCTATCTATCTATCTATCTATCTATCTATCTATCTATATATCTATGAAGCACAGTGTAGATAAGCAACAATCATGCCATTAATGAATTGAAAAATCATTCATTTACCATACAATGCGTCAGAGGGCGTAGAGCGTTGTATCACTTCTTTGAAATGTTGCAGGGAATAGGTTACAAGATAATTATTTTGCTCAATAGCTGAATAGCTGTAAAGTATCTGTGGTTCTCCTGCATTGCATGCAGTCGCTCTGTCAGAAACATGCAAACCTTTTTTTATGCCTAAGCAAACTTTGCTAAACCCGTTTTAGTTCTGCAAAAAAAAAGTTTGCTTTGATCCGAACGTTTGATTCATTTAATTTACTTTTGCTTTCAAAATTTGATTGAACTTATTAAAAGAAAAAACTCGCAGGGTTGCTTTTTCGCCACTTTTTAAATCGAAATAGCTCATTTTTAACAATTTGGGCTGTATTGCTAGAACGTTTGGCTCCAAAAGCTCTAGCAAAATATTTGCGGCTTTTGCGAACGTTTAGAGAGATTGCTTAAAACAGCGGAGAAGCAAATCAACAGATCTGCACATCTCTACTCTGTGTTAAGAAAGACTTCCGTTCACACCAGTGTTTGTTTAACCTTTTTGTTGATTAAAGAACCCTATAATTATATTGTGAAAGTCTGTGGAACCCCAACCCTCTCTAATAGCGCGTCTGAGATCAGATGCATTGTAAGGAACCCCAACCCTCTCTAATAGCGCGTCTGAGATCAGATGCATTGTAAGGAACCCCAACCCTCTCTAATAGCGCGTCTGAGATCAGATACATTGTAAGGAACCCCAACCCTCTCTAATAGCACGTCTGAGATCAGATGCAATGTAAGGAACCCCAACCTTCTCTAATAGCGTGTCTGAGATCAGATGCATTGTAAGGAACCCCAACCCTCTCTAATAGCGCGTCTGAGATCAGATGCATTGTAAAGAACCCAAACCCTCTCTAATAGCGCGTCTGAGATCAGATGCAATGCAAATTCTTTTGTATTTAGTACAATTTTCAAATTACCTGAAAATTGCAGGGAACCCCAAGGGTTCCTAGGAATTCTGGTTGAAAAACACTGGTTCACACACTGAAAACACATTGCTACAATTGCCATGTACAAAGGCAGAACAGCCATTGAACACCGCAATGTAAGGCTGCGCTTATAGTGCCGGCGACGTCGCGTCAAAACAAATGCATTGCCGCAGTCGCGTGCGCTTATAGTAAGCACGACGCGATTGCTTGGTCGCGATCGCCGGAAGTCACCTCAATTTGATTTTTCCAGCGATCGCAGCCTGACGTCGCCGTCGCCGGCACTATAAGCGCGGCCTTAGACACCCATTTAAGTAGTTGCCAGTGTTGCCCTACTGTGCATATTGTTAGGATGACTAAAAAGAGATTTTTCCATCTTTCACGTGCTTGAGAAAATCCTTATTTTCGTGCGCAGCCTGCAGTGCTTTACAAAGATGTTTTATTAGTATAATATTACAAGGTCTTGTTTAATGGCCCACAACTTACTTTGTAACCCAGGTACAGATAAGAAGATCAACATCACAGTATATATCCCTGGTCAGAAATGAAGTGCTGTCATTCTTCTAAGACCTTTCAGTGAATGGAGAAAATCAAAAACTACAACACTAATCCTTTCTGGTATTAACAAACACTCTGCACGACATCGCTGTCCGAAGCAGTATTAATCCCTGGTTTAGCAGGACATCAGAGAATTATCTTCTTCTCTCTTTATATGTCTCCTACCCCACACATGAAACAGAAAAGGAAGAGAGGGCGCCTATCGCAGACAGCTGGGAAGCTTCACGGACAAGTGTAAGGAGTTCTTCAGTAAACTGCAACAGCGCCAATCTGCACTATCGCAGTTTAACACCCTAAGGCTGCGTCCAAGGCTGTGCGTGCTTGGCGCTTAGCGCGTTGCGTTCAATGAATGTCAATTTGTCCGGCCACGCTCACCCGGTGCGCCCGTACGCTCGCAGGTGCTTGGCAAGACAGATGAAATTGATTTCCAGGTGCGCAGAAGGGTCACATGACCTTCAGCAACCAATCAGCGTTAGTCACTGCTCGGCCATTCCCCAAGACACCTCCCCCCACCACCCCCCGTTCACGATTGAAAAAAAAATATGCAGGATAGCCGAGTGCTCATGGTTGGAGAATTGGTGACATCAAGCATGAGCGCACTCAGCGGCAACGTGACCACAGCTTAAAGCAGGGGTGACCTACTCCAGTCCCCAGGGGCAGGGAAATGGGGAGGGGGGAGGATGTGGGAGGATGGTGTCCCCCTAGTCCCGGAGACCGGGGAAAAAAAAGTAGTAAATTGGCAAATTCAAATCAAAGAGGTCAGTGACCCTCGACTTTTGGTTAATTTAAACTTTACGTTCGTGTTCATCAAGATAACCCTCCAAAATTTGTGTTTTCAAATATTTTCGGAAAAAGTGCTCCGAACCCGATAATGTCAGTGTTGGGTGAAAAGTGAGAAAGGGGCAATAAAAAAAAACTTACATTATCTGAGAAAGATGACACAGACATGGACGTCCTCGTCTCCCAGCCTCCCAGTCCCAAGGCATCGACTTCGAAATCTACAGAACTTCAAGAAGAAGAGTCCCCTGTGAAAATTCCGCGAGTGATATTCCGGGGTTGCTGGACCCGTGACATGTTTTTAAACAAAAAAACAAGAATATCCATGCATTATGACAAAAACAAATAAAAATGAGGATGCAGTGTGTGTAGCAACATTTCTGATTTGGGGGGGCGAACAAACCTGTGGAATACAGCCATATCAAGAATGGTGTCATTTTGAAATCCAAGTGGTACTAAAAAGCACTCAATTGAAAGAACGAATGAAAAAATAATTCATGTAATGACGTTACAAATACAGCAAATACACAAATAGAACAATCAAACAGTCAATCATTGAAGATACACAAGGAAAAAACATGCAGAATTTTTAGAACCATTTATAATATTGTCCACAAAGGACGACCTTTTACAGATATGAAAAGTGATATTGAACTGCAAGAAATCAACGGCATTGATTGGGGTGTTGTAAATTCCCCAAAATCTTGCACAGATATTGCAAACCACATTGGACAGGAAATGGATAAGGCAGGAGTTCAAAATATTCTGAACAAAAAATATAAAATTTTCTGTTCCAGTATGGTTGACGAATCAACAACAATCAATGTCAAATCTGTTCTGATTTGCTTAAGGACCGCTGCTGGTGAATCTGATACAGGATCTTTCTATTTTGATACATTTACAATGTGGTGCAAAATAAAAAAAAACATTTATGATGCACTTTTAGACAGATTAAAAAATTCTGGATTTTCAATCCAATATCGGAAGCGGGCACGTGAGAGTTCCACCAGGGGGAGCAGGTAGCCAGGTATCCCCATGGCTACTAATTTCTCTGCCTAACACATAAGGCCTGGTACCAGCGCAGACAGTGTTAGGGTTAATCCATGCCCTTGCTGCAGTAAACAACTCCCTAGTAGTGACAGGGGCCGGTGGCCCAAGGTCTAGGTACTGCCCACTACCAGGGCTAAGACATGGGTCCAAAAGACCCAAAAGGGTGCTTAGAAAATAGAACCTCGAAAGAACCTCCAGCGGACAAAGAAATGCAGAGCAGAATAAAGTGTCATGTGCAAAAATGTGGGAGATACAGAGAAAAAGTGTTCTCTGTATAATCAGTACCGGTCGGTCACAAAGAGTGGGACAAAGGGGTACCAACATATAGCCTCACAACTACATGTAAAGGTAAATATCAAAAGTACAAAACAGTCTCCCAAATAAGTGAATAGCACAATGCAGATACATATTAACAACCAAGCGACCATGGACAATAGCTGAGACGCAAGGGGACGTATGTTGGAAGCAATGGATTGGATCACCAACTATGCGGGAGACATCTGTCAAAATCCTGTATGCTACGAACAGGTCTGCGTCAAACAGAAGCAATATTTAGCATGTACGTGGCCTAATGCCATAACGTTAGCAAAACGAAATAGGTGGTATATCAAGGGCAAGGTGTATCCCAACCCCTGATGAAGTAATGTATTGCGAAACGCGTAGCGGAGTGGCTTATTTGGGTTATTGTGCAGGGACATCACAAACAGGGCACAAATAAGGAAGTGCACGTGGGCGGAGGAGCGTGGAGAGCACGTGCCGTGAGTGGCGAGCGATCCCTTGGTATAAACATGAAACAAGACCCCAAAAGGATCAACACTGCCTTGCAATCGTTTCAGATACAACTCTGCTCGCCTGTTGATTGCATTATTGTCACTGTGACGTGGAGATGTATTGGTCGTTGTATTCTTACTAAAGTGTAAATTAAAATTTGACGCTATTTTTTTAAAGAAGAATATTAATCTCTGTATTAAGTCTGTATGCGCTTTTTCTACCTATTTTTCACACTCTAAATAAAGGCTCCCAGATTCAGTAACATACGGTCATTTAACTTTTTTTTGTAAGAGTTTCTTGTTCTACAAAAGGGGTTTAACCTAGCCTCTCGTGGGAATTGTATAATTAAAAAAAAAAGCATAAACATTAACTAGACACTCCACTTTAATTGACATATTTAAGAGTGATCAAGATATGTGAATAAAGCATGCTTTTTTTCCCATAGGAGGTCACTTTAATACTCTGCAGCATTTTAAATGCCCATTAAGGTCAGCGCGATTTTTATGATCTTACCATTCCATCTGAAACAGAGTTTTACATCCCAGTGTCTGGGATATCAGCAGGCAACTGAAATATGTTATACTATGTGACATTTTAATTTACTAAAAGACACACTCATTAATTACCTGCAGATTTCCTTGCATGGAGAAATGAATTTTGATTGTTCTGTGAATATCTATGTATGGTAATTTTCCGTTTGCAAGTCGAGCCACTAAATCCGCTAATGGGATCCCCTATGGCTTGAGAGAAAGTATAAATGAATAATTTTTTTTCAAGCTGTTGGCATCATTACAATGACACTGGAGAAGAGGGATGCTTGTGGGAAGATGTGAGAGTTCTCCTTACAAAAGCAAACACATTCACTATTTGCTCATTCATTGCATTATTTTGTGGCAGTCCAAGGGAAATATGCATGCATAATGCATCGTACAGACTGTATTGACATGAGGTTATCCTATATCTGACAAAAGGCCATTTACTGAAGTTTCCTGGTTGCAAAACGGGGGCAGAAAATGTTTGTTTAAAAGCAAGAGGCGCTTTTCTGGGGCAATTATTTGGCCATGGTTTTGCCATCGTTTTGCAACCGGGGGACTTGTAGTAAATAATAGTAGGGGGGGCCATGAGGTCCGCGGGGTCTTTTTGTAATGCCATGTGGTCCTCAGTAAATGAATATCTTGTCCTCTAACATCTACAGCATCTGTAATAACTGTAATAACGGTGCCTCTGGAAGCAGGGGTATCTTTAAAACCTGATGTGTTGCGGGGGTCTTGAGGACTGGAGTTGAGATCCCCTGTCTTGGGTTTCTGAACCAAAAAGAAGCATTTTAATGTAAAAGTGCTGATTTTTTTCATCAGTAAGACTCCGCTGACGTCTGAGACTCGGATGCTAAAAATCCGCGAGGCTGACTCGGAATCCGCGAGGCTGACTCGGAATCCGCGAGGCTGACTCGGAATCCGCGAGGCTGACTCAGAATCCGCGAGGCTGACTCGAAATCCGGGAGACTGACTCAAAATCTGTGAGACTGTCTCGGAATCCGCGAGGCTGACTCAGAATCCGTGAGGCTGACTCGGAATCCGTGAGACTGACTCGGAATCCGTGAGGCTGACTCGGAATCCGTGAGGCTGACTCGAAATCCGTGAGGCGAACTCGAAATCCGCGAGGCTGACTCGGAATCCGCGAGGCTGACTCGGAATCCGCGAGGCTGACTCGGAATCCGCGAGGCTGACTCGGAATCCACGAGGCTGACTCGGAATCCGCGAGGCTGACTCGGAATCTGCAAGGCTGACTCGGAATCCGCGAGGCTTACTCGGAATCCGCGAGACTCTCACAAAATCCAAGAGAGTTGATAGGCCTATAGCTGCTATTCCATATAACTGTTGCCTATATCATTTGTTAACATGAATAGGACAAAGTGAACTCTTTTCGGCTGCCTCCACAGTGCCGAACACCCACACAAAAAAGGGACTCCTGTAACTACAACAGGGTGACTTTCCTCAGCGCCGCCCTACTGGTTACAT
This sequence comes from Ascaphus truei, assembly GCF_040206685.1. NCBI lineage: Eukaryota > Metazoa > Chordata > Amphibia > Anura > Ascaphidae > Ascaphus > Ascaphus truei. Next base: position 9,046,688 of record NC_134503.1, read on the forward strand.
GTATCAATTCACAAGCGGCACTGCGCAGGTACATGTAGAATTGAAATAGAGCAGACTGCAACTTTAAGTACTCTGCAGATTAGTTTTTTGCGTTAAGTCTTAGGTTTGAGGATATTATTTTAAGGAGATACTTAGCAGCATTATACAGTGCGGATATTCACTTGCAGGTCAACGGTCAAAACATTTCCCCCTAAACATAGAGTACCGCTTTAAGGAACTGTAGGGGGTGACCCAGTAACACGCGTCCTGCAGTATCTTGCTTTAAGAATATAGAGATGACTGTCTTATAAGTAAGAGTTCTACAACAATAGTTTATGTGGCACTAAATTTAATCTCTCCTCTTGCACCCAGGAGCTTGTGATAGAACAACCCCCCCCCCTGTCCCCCCTCTTACAAAATACATATCACCAACCCTCCCTCACAGGCAGATTTCTTTTTTCTCTCCAAAAGACAGGCACAGGAAATGGTGATTTATTATTAATTAAAAAAGAAAAGAATGAATCTGTCACTGGGGTGTGCCAGCCGGAAATCTCTGCTGCAAAAGATTGGATGGCTTTTGTGAACTGTTTCCCTTCCAGCCTTTAAAACGGTCAGTGCTCAGCATCACTGGATATCCTGCCCTTTTCCCAGCAGTGATGTGTCTGCTGCTGCTGCTGCTGCTGCTCCTGCTGCTCCTGCTGCTCCTGCTGCTGCCTTGCAGGGACGCCACTAGTGTAACCCCCAACAGAAGGGATTATTATGAAAACCACTGCAGATTGCAAGAGAGGCCAGCGTTTAATGTCACAGCCTAAACCTCCCACTACAAGAGAGGCCAGCGTTTAATGTCCCAGCCTAAACCTCTCCACTGCAAGAGAGGCCAGCGTTTAATGTCACAGCCTAAACCTCCCACTGCAAGAGAGGCCAGCGTTTAATGTCACAGCCAAACCTCCCACTGCAAGAGAGGCCAGCGTTTAATGTCACAGCCCAATCCTCTCCACTGCAAGAGAGGCAAGTGTTTAATGTCACAGCCAAACCTCCCACTGCAAGAGAGGCCTGCGTTTAATGTCACAGCCTAAACCTCCCACTGCAAGAGAGGTCAGCGTTTAATGTCACAGCCCAATCCTCTCCACTGCAAGAGAGGCCAGCGTTTAATGTCACAGCCTAAACCTCCCACTGCAAGAGAGGCCAACAGCATGGAGTCATAGGCAAGGTGTTTCCCCCCGAGAGGCCAGCGTTTAATGTACTGTAATAGCCCTAACATCTTTACTTGGGCAGTCATTTTACTTCCCCCAAAGTAGCCAGTTAGATTTAGACAAAACCCCCATTGGCGTCAGAGTATATAGAATTACCCCCTTAGAGAGATCAGTGTTAATATATAATATATACACGGCTATTTTTGTGGGGATCTCCGGGGATTAACGAGAAAGAACCACTTACTGATAATTAAATGATTAGGAGTGGGCCTGGAATACTCACTGGGATTAGATTACACCTTTATTTAAAGCTAAACTGCTTTTTGTAGTGTACATATAATTACATAGTTTTTGCTTTATTGTTCTAGCAACGTTTTCCCTACAAAAACACATCTGGATGGACGCACAGTGTCCTCCAGATGTCTTATGGCATAGCACCACTTACTAGATATGGGCTATAACCTTAACCTCTTTACTGACAGAAAGACCACCCTTAACCCTTCCACGGCAAAAGAGTCCAGAGTCATTTGTCCTAAGGGGGGGCAGCCTACCTAACAACCCTTATGAGAATGCGAATAAAAACTATTCGGACAATGCAGAATAATCTCCTTATCGCCTGTTCCACAATTAAAGATCTATTTTCATAGCTTTCCAAAGTTAGGCTGGAAAGCACAATAGCCAAACCCGCGGAATATATCATATAAACGTCTCCCGTATGAGCCAACGGAGGAAAGAATGCAGCAGTGTAATCACTGTAGTGATTACAGATGTGCAAGTGGCTTCACGTGTGCTGTGCTAAATCTTTCACACATTTCTCCGCATGTTTCGCAGTCAATTAGCTCTAAATGTCACCAATTTCGCCAGCGTTTTTGCAAACACGGCAGTATATGGAGGTTAATGTGACCTGCACAGAGACTTTTATTTCTTGACGATTTTATTTTTTGAGAAGTTGTGCACATTTTTGCCGAAAATAAAAGGCAAGTTTAGCTCGGTTTGCCAACTTCAGCAGACATTTTGCAAATTTCTAGATGACATCTTTGGTCGTAGCTTTAAAAGCTTTCAAATCGAAATAGCTGTCTGTGAGTAGGTATACTGGCTCTGCACTTCTGTAACCCAGGCTGTGCTGAAAAGCGGTGTAATGCGGCAGGCATACGCTTATAGGGGTCCATGCTGGAATGGAGTTAAAGCAAAAGGTGACACTGTGTGCTCATTTGCATGACATTTCCCAGAATCCCTAGCTGCAATGGGAGCACTGTATGCAAAGATATAATGGTGAAAGGCAGGGCTGCAGACCTGTTTGAAACGTGAATGTGCTCACAAGTGGGAGTTTTATTTGATGTGTGCTGAACGGTGGAGAGTTTTTGGCACTTTTTTTTTTAATCCACCATAATTTATTTAATGTGTGGTCATAGCTTTAAAAATGGTACTGCATCTTTTTTACTGACAGCCCACCAAGTAGCTCACAGTCGCCTTCGAGCCCTGCAGAGGGGTGGATTTTAACCTTGGGAAGTCGTTCTTGGTGATCACAAAGTGCAATTGAGTCTCATGTGTTGTAGGTGAATGTATGTGTCCAAATGTCTTTTCCTAATATGTAACCACCAAACAATAGGCATTTAGGGGGTTATTCAATGTACTCTGAACCCGCCGTTAGTGTCGTTATTAACTAAAAACGCCCATTAAAGTCAGTGGATACCCTCGCCCCAATAACTATGACCTGTCACTTTCTAGCATAGTGAATCCGGCCTTTGAACCAACAAAATGTGAAATCGTATAGGGTTTTTTTTTAAATCAGTTCTGTAGTATTTCATAACAGTGACTTTAAAAATATATATATATTATTCAACTCAATGCCGTTTTAAACAATCCTCTGATTTCTATAGCGGTGCGAGATCTTTGTAACACTTTCCTGTTTGTGATCATTTGTTGCCAATGTTCCCAGCAGTTTGAACTACAAACTGTAACAATAGATAATGTTACCTTAGTGATATAAGAATACATTGTAGCTGCTGAGTTACACTGACTGAAGGATTCATTGAAATTGAAAGGCAGCCATTATGTTAGGCACAAAATCAGGATTTTTTTTTTACCGATTTATAACAGGAGCACCAAGCGATTGCCAGCTTAGGCAATAATGTAGATACATTGTCACATGCTTTAGGCCAAGTCCATGCTGCCTGCTGGCTCGCTGAGGCGCAGGGAAAGCGGGTGCTTTCCCTGGCCTTGCGGTTGCTTACCGCACGCGCCGTCAACGGGCCTTCAGGGGGCAGGCAGGGGGCGGGGCGGGCGCGTCACTGGCCGGGGGCGGGCCAGTGACGTCACGGAGCTGATTCGCCCTCATTGGGCGAACCGCTCACGTGACCGGCCTGTCTCGCCGGCAAGCGGGGGAATTTTAAATTCCCCCAAGACATGCTCTTCCGCAAGCGCGCGGAAGCGCAGGTAAGCCCCTACTAAAGCCGCTCTAATTGCGGCTGTAGGGGCTCAGTGCTGAGCGGGAGCGCACCTCAGCGCGCTTCCGCCAGCAAGCATCTAACATGGCCGAGGCCTAACAAATATAAATAAGAAGGGGGAAAAAAGGGGGAAAGTAGCATTACTGCTTTTTAATAGCTGTTCTGAGCCTCTTCACGCACAGATATGGGTTTTAAATTAATGAATATCATATGGGAGCCAGAAAAATAAAAAGCCCCAGTCCGTAGTGGATATTAATGCAACAGTTTCCTTTCTAGACTCTACTGTTTAACAAAGAATTAGTACACTCACTGAGTCACTTTGGAAACGTAACCCCATGTGTTTGTAACTTAGGTTTCCTATCTGGCTGGTTGCTATTGCTTTAATCCGTGTGTTTGTTTTTCCCTTAATTACATTTGAATCTTTTCCAGATCAGCTATGTATTAAAAAGGCTGTAAAATGTATTTTTTTTCAGGGGGGGGAGGGGGAATGGGTAGATTTCTTGGAGAACAGACTTCCAAGCGTCAAGAGAAAGAGGACTTGGGTCAGGATGTTGAAATAAACACTGAATAAGTAAATGATTCCTAAATCACAAGGCCTGGAGCCCGACATTCAATAACTCAACTCAAGATGCTGAGGTTGCCTACAATTATTTGGCTTTTAATTTGCTATTCATTTTACTGATGTGAAGTCTTTCTGGGTTATATAAAATGTTGCATATTATCAACTTTATCAGCAACTGTATGCAACATAATTCCGTGCTCAATATGCCATAATGTTACGTAAAATAACGCAAGAGTTATTTTAACCCCTACGATGCCAAAGCGGTTCTTCTGCTGGTCCTTCTGACAGCAAAAAGGTTAAAGCAGAATGAAAAATGAAAATGAAAAATGAAAATGACATTTTTGCACTTTCTGTGTAGCTATCGTGTTAAACTGCAGCAGCGCCCTGATCGGCACTATCAGTTTAATAAATAATCCCCCCATGTTTAAAGAGCTGTCTACTTGTTTTAGAAGGGTAAATGAAAGGTGGGGGTTTCACTGATGGGGGAATACATAGCACCATTACTAAGCCTGGGGTATTTAAATGGTGTTACTGTATGTGTTCCCTCTGACACTATTTGATCCTGACGAAGGGTTACCACTGAAACGTCGTGCTTTGCTGTACTTCGCTCTCACACTAAAGCATGGTCCAATGTCCTGATGACTTCCGTTTAGTCCCTCTCTGTGTGGCAGGTCTTACTATAGTATTCACTGTATTGGTGCTATTCGGATTTCCGCCTATATCCTGCAGTAGCGCCAAGCGTCAGGTCATAAATCACGTAAATACCAGTACCCACCACCGCCATCTTTTTTTCTGCAGGGGGGAAAGTGATTTGCAACATAATGACTGCAGTTGTACAATAAGTCTGTAGGGATTGATATCTATAATATAATATATATATATATATATATATATATATATATATATATATATATATATATATATATATATATATATATACTTTGCTAAGTTATGGTGGGTAAAAAAAGTGACAAAAACCCTCCACAGTAAAGCATATAGCAAATGGACAAATTACTGTCTGCTCATTTGCATGACTTAGGCCTCGGGCATGGTCAGCGCTTATGCGCTGACCCGGGCTGAGGCGCGCTGCTGCTCGGCACTGAGCCCCTGCAGCCGCAATGAGAGCGGCTTTAGCAGGGGCTCGCGCACGCGTCCGCACGCTTACGCACGCTTGGGGAAGCGTGGGTCTCACCGAGTCTTCAGATTTTCCTGCTTGCCGGAGCGCAGGGCCGGTCACGTGAGCGGTTCGCCCAATGAGGGCGAACCAGCTCCGTGATGTTACTGGCCGGCCCCCAGACCCGCCCCCGACACGCCCACGAATGGCGCGCTGTGTAAGGCCAGGGAAAGCACCGCTTTCCCTGAGCCTCAGCGCGCCTCCGCACTCGGCAAACCACTATGTCCCAGGCCTTAGACATATCTGCAACCCTGCCTTTCACCATTATCACCCAGCACACAGCGCTTCCATGCAACAAGGGATTCTGGGAAATTACATACAAATGAGCACACAGTGCCACCTTCAACATAACTAAGTGTGGTGAAACCTATCCAAAGCTTCATTTTGCAAAGCCAGTATAACCAGCCCCACACTGAGGAGACCCATTAAGGTCAAAACGGCTGTCTGTGGGTGGGTTTACTGGCTTTGCATCTTAACCCAGGCTGTGCTGAAAAGCTGTGAAATGCAGCAAGCATAAGCTTATAGGGGACCATGTCATATGGTTTTGTAGCAAAAGTTTTGAATACAAAAATGAAAACAACCGTGATATATATATTTGCATGTCTTAGACAGGTTTGCAACCCTGCCTTTCACCATTATCGCCCAGCTTACAGTGCTTCCACTGCAGCAAGGGGATTCTGGGAAATTACATGCAAATGAGCACACAGTGCCACCTTTTGCTTCAAGTCCATATGACATGGACCCCTATAAGCTTATGCTTGCCGCATTGCACAGCTTTTCAGCACAGCCTGGGTTAAGATGCCTAGCCAGTAAACCTATATAAATATTTGTTTAATGCAGTGAAACCGACAATTCCTTTATAGTAGAAGCCTGCATACTCAGGAAGGCCTCCATAAATACAGGGACAAAAGACGGAAGTGATGCCTGCGATATCAGAAGTTATCTTCGCCTTGCACGGGGGGGATTGTGGTGACTGCTCCTTTTTCTCGCTCCACTAAAGCAGGAAACACTCATCTCCGCTCACTCTTCCTGCCTGGAGTTAAAGTTGTGTGTGTGTGTCTCTGCAAGTGTGCGTGTTTACTTTGTAAGGCTTCGGCCAGGGTGGCGCTGAGCGGGCGAACCAGCTCCGTGATGTCATGGTCGCCCTCCCAGAATCGCCCCCCTCCCGCACCTGCACATGGCCGGCCACAAATCTTCCGGCTGAGCAGGGAGCGTGACGTCACCGTGCATGAGCGCCAGCACGCTCGATCCCTGCCTGGCTGCAGCCTTAGGCGGCGTCCATGCAGCCGCTGAGCGCGCTTGGCACGTTTACTTCAGTGAATGTGAATCTGCACGGCCATGCTCATGTGGCGCGCGGACTCGTGGACGGGCACGTACACTCTCCCAAGCGTGGCACTTGGGGAGACAATTTTTTTTTACTTTGAAGCGCGCTCTGAACCAGTCAATGCACACACACACACACACACACACACAGCCGCACACACAGAGCCACACACACAGCCACAGCCACACACAGCCACACACACACACACACACACATAGCCACACACACAGCCACACACACACAGCCACAGCCACACACACACACACACAGCCACACACACAGAGCCACACACACACAGCCACAGCCACACACACATAGCCACACACACACAGCCACACACACACACACACACACACACACACACACACACATAGCCACACACACACAGCCACACACACACAGCCACACACACACACAGCCACACACACACACACTGCCACACACACACACACAGCCACACACACAGCCATACACACAAATACAAACATTACACACAGAAATAGCCCCGAACCACACACCCCCACTCGTACTTGCAAAATGTTCAGGACACCCTGCGCTCATGCTTGGAGAGTTGGTGGCGTCACCGCTTTCAGCGGTAGTGTGGCTGCAGCCTTAGAAACAGCAAGAGGATCACGGAGCATTGCTACGGACCTTTGTGAAAGGCCTCAGGCCGCACCCATAGTGGTTCCGACAGCGCGAGCGACATCACTCATGCCAAATCCAAACCGATGGAGGCCAATGCGCGTGTCCGTAGTGTGCGCGCGCACGTGAGCGACGAGGCGGCCAATGTGCGGCGAGACAAACTTGTTTGTCTTTGCCGCGCGGCGGTCGGGTCACGTGAACGTTTCAGCCAATGAGGGCGAACCGTTCACGTGACGTCACGGTCACACCCCTCCCCCCCCCCGACACGCCCTCGCCACGCCCCCCATCGCTCAACCCTGCAGGACACAGATCTCGGCATGTACAGACACGCGTGATGTCACGCGTGCGCCTGTACTATGTCCGAGGCCTTAGGCTCTTATTCAATACAGCGAGTAGCAGGGTAGCATTTCGATTGAATGAAAGGGTGTGCATCATTAACAGTGTGTAATGAAGACTGAGCCACTGATTAAGTCCCCTGTGCTGAAGCAGGGGCATCCTGAAAACCTGACCTGTTGGTGGCCCTTGAGGACTGAAGTTAGCCACCATTGAATGGAGGGATAGTGCTCTGTCCTATAATCTCTGCGCAGTGGCAGTTCTAAGCAAAACAGGGATATTAATGGATAGTCACATGATGTGTGCAGCTTCCCACTGATAGCCGTGAACACTGCTTAATATTCCTTGTATGATTATACTCAATGGTGGAAGAAATGACATTTCTGTGCTTTACCTAAATATGCTGTATAGTATGTATGGTACAAAATCACAAAGGAAGAACTATTTTCATGACAGAGACTTTAGTGTGAAGGAAAACGAACCACACACACGCACACGCACACGCACACGCACACGCACACGCACACACACACGTACTATTCGTGCCGCGGATGTCTGCATTTCCCTCTGCGGGGACGGTAAGTCTGGCTGCGTCTGTAAACTCACCAAGCGCCGTTAAATACCGCGACGTCGCGTACAACAGGGACTGCTGTTATTTCCCCCCCCCCCGGGTTACCGACTTAATAACTCATGTATTCATAAGCAAAAATAACATCAGCGATTGCGCTCATTAGAATGGGGTTATTTCCCCGTTATTTCAGGACAGCGCTATCTTCAAATAATGTTACCTTATTTATGCCTTGCTGTTACTCCCATCCAGACCCCAAAATCAGACTTTTGACACAAAGACTGAGACCGTAAATACCAATTTAGGAGCATGCCCACTGACTTACATACCTTAACCCAGGGGGCTCCACTCCAGTCCTCAAACCCCCCCAACAGGACAGGTTTTCAGGATATCCCAGCTTCAGCACAGGTGGCTCAATCAGAGGCTCAGTGGAAGACTGAGCCTCTGATTGAGCCACCTGTGCTGAAGCAAGGACTGATGGAGCCACCTGTGCTGAAGCAGGGACCGATTGAACCAACTATGCTGAAGCAGGGATAACCTGAACATCTGACCTGTTGGGGGTTTGAGGACTGGAGTTGAGCCCCCCTGCTTTATACTCTGTGGGGAGATATCTGGCAACACAGATTACAACCAAACCCCAGGGCTTGGTGAATAGGAGATTAAAATAAATTACACTTTAATGATTTCAATTGCAGATCATTTTGAACAGGAGCGGCCAACTCCAGTCCTCAAGGGCCACCACCGGGTCCGGTTTTAAGGATATCCCTGCTTCAGCACAGGTGCTCAGTCATTGAAGGAGCCACTGATTGAGCCACCTGTGCTGAAGCAGGGATATACTGAAAACCTGATCTGTCGGTGGCCCTTAAGGACTGGAGTTGTCCGCTCCTCGTTTATAATAAAGGCTGTTAAACATAACAGCGTGTTTACTTATGGGAGTAAATCCTGCGAACATCGTGTTAATTACTTTAGTGAATACCGAGTTATGATCACTCGGCGACACCTTGGGCTAACGTCGCACTAAATAGGCTAACGTCGCACTAAATAGGCTAACGGCGCACTAAATAGGCTAACGGCGCACTAAATAGGCTAACGGCGCACTAAATAGGCTAACGTCGCACTAAATAGGCTAACGTCGCACTAAATAGGCTAACGGCGCACTAAATAGGCTAACGGCGCACTAAATAGGCTAACGTAGCACTAAATAGGCTAACGTCGCACTAAATAGGCTAACGGCGCACTAAATAGGCTAACGGCGCACTAAATAGGCTAACGTCACACTAAATAAGCTAACAGCGCACTAAATAGGCTAACGGCGCACTAAATAGGCTAACGGCGCACTAAATAGGCTAACGTAGCACTAAATAGGCTAACGTCGCACTAAATAGGCTAACGTCGCACTAAATAGGCTAACGTCGCACTAAATAAGCTAACAGCGCACTAAATAGGCTAACGTCACACTAAATAGGCTAACGTCGCACTAAATAGGCTAACGGCGCACTAAATAGGCTAACGGCGCACTAAATAGGCTAACGTCACACTAAATAGGCTAACGTCGCACTAAATAAGCTAACAGCGCACTAAATAGGCTAACGTCGCACTAAATAGGCTAACGTCACACTAAATAAGCTAACGTCGCACTAAATTGGCTAACGGCGCACTAAATAGGCTAACGTCGCACTAAATAGGCTAACAGCGCACTAAATAGGCTAACGTCGCACTAAATAGGCTAACGGCGCACTAAATAGGCTAACGGCGCACTAAATAGGCTAACGGCGCTTAATGCGCCCAGGCCCCAGACATGGAAACCTTCATTCCGGGCTCAGTTACATTGCTTTAGAAATGAGCCCTTATCACCACATCGGCTGCAGGGCTGCTGAATTCTGTCCTCCCTTAGCTATAAATGCCTAATTAGCCCCTGATAAAAGCAGCAGATAATAGAGAAAAGCCTGTCATTAATACACATTTCACAGTTAACCTTTTTTTTGGTCGAAATTGGCAAATCTGTGAAACAATTGTTCTGATTTGTGAAACAACCATTACAAATGGTGCATAATCTGCGACCATAGTGGCGTGCTTTCTCCGTATTGCGACTCCAACGCATACAAATACAATAATAATAATTATTATTATTATAATTATAATGTTGCAAAGTGGGACTGGTGCTTTAAATTAACCCTTCCGGATAATTTTCTTTACACGGAACACCGCTCCCATTTAAGCGTATGTGCAGATCTGTGAATATCATTGTATCTAACATACACATTTACAGTCACATCTGTGTTCAGGGCATGTGTACCGGAGAATTATTGCGTGTGTGTAATGTGTGATCATCAGTATGTCCGTATGTGTATAAGTGAGAGATCCACTTGGCAGAAAGGAGGGTTCAAAATTGTGCGGAGGAAAAATGTCTCGGTCTCAAACTATTGCAGATGTTTCTACTTTACTTGGATATGTGATTTCAACAACTTTCACTTTGCAATGGGTATGATGGAATCATCATGGAGTTCACCACCAGTTTTCGGGGTTATTAGATGTAAGACACGTCTCGAAGGAACGCGTGAAGATGTCAACTCTCTAATATAATGAATTGTAAGATCCATGGAGCCATTCTCATCTTACGATCCTGGGGTTGTCAACTCCAGTCCTCAAGACTCCCCCCCAACAGGTCAGGTTTTAAGGATATCCCTGCTTCAGCACAGGTGGCTCAATCAGAGCCACTGATTGAGCCACCTCTGCTGAAGCTGGGAAATCTGGAAAACCTCACCTGTTGGGAGGGGTCTTGAGGAATGGAGTTGAGAACCGCTGCTACATCACGCCATCACGCAAGAGTTGGCAATGAAGGGGTTAAAAATATCTCCTATGCCAAACACATCCATTTCCCGCCATCTGCTAGTGTAACATTTTTCTTTTTTCAAAGGCAGTAGTGTAGGGTAGCGTCTGCAGGACCCGTTACCTCTGGGACATCCTGTCCAGCTTCCTTGTAAGGGAATAGTGTCAGGTATCAAAGAGCTTTGTACTTTTATTTTGTTTTCTGATTCGGGGATTCACACTTTTTTTTTGTTTCTTGCCATTTTAAGCAAATCCGGGTTTTTATTGCAGTAGAACCTTCAACTTGGCTATTTTAGGTACGGAGCACTTCACTATATAAATCTCACAGTGGGCTCAAATGAAAGTCCATGCATATGTCATCCTTTTTAATTAAAACTAGAGTGAACGTCTGTCTCCCGTATCGTGGGACTGTCTGGCATTTTAAGGAAACGTGGAGACTCCCGAGTGAAGCTTCCTAGGACATCAAAATGTACCAGGTTTGGAGATGGCTTCTCTATGATTCTTTTGGTTGTACCATTTTATTGCATCCTATTTTAGTTTCTCTGCTGTTGTACACAGATCTCTTGTCAAAATGGACAGAGCTACGTTTGACGAGTACTGTGAGCAGTGACACATAGTTAGCTGGCCATTGTCATCACTGTGCCAACCCCAGGTGGTGCTATCTTCTCATCAGTAGTCATGGATATCTCAAGGTGACCCCTAACTGCAGCTGCAACTGTCCCATGTTCTCCATTACTAGTACAGTTCCGGGATGAAATGGTGCTCAATCAGTCTATGGACTGTATGGAGTATTCCTAGTATTAGATCAATAATCTCCGGAAATGCCTTCAATAATCCACATAAACATTCCAGGTATTAAATGCTTGGTAGAATTCACGCCTAGTGGTACCCACCACAATATATGACTCTCAAATGTGCAAATTTAAGGAAATATATATGAGGGGGGTAACAATCATAATTCTAATGCCTGTTACTTTGTATGAAGCCCTCTCAGTGGATCTGGCAAATCCTAATAGTGTGCAGAATACGATGAAAAAAGGTGTCCAAATGGTGTCTGTATGGCATAAAATATTATTTAAAAATATTATTTATTCAGCTCACATAAGCATAAACAGGTAAAAATGGGTAAAAACATATTTTCATGGGAGTTACCCTGTCATGATCCTTTTCACTCCTGTTTGTTCCTGTCCTGTTGAGGCTGTGCTCCGTTCCACCGTTTGGTACTCCATTACCAGTAGTTAGGATGGAAGTAAGTAGGACATCTCTAAGTTGCCAGTGTAGTTCTGATGGAAAGTAGTGGTTGGGATGTTATCAATGTACACGTAACACTACACTACAAATGCCATTCTGCCAGACCGCACACAATGCTTATTGGTAAATGTAGAGGACCAACTATGTACTAGCAGTATTCTGGCATGACACCTTGGAACCAATTGACTTGAATGGGCTGTAAGGTACAGACCCATCAACGGGTTTTCAAGACTAAATTCTTTACCTGTGGCCCAGTTGTTGAGTTGGGGAAGGGGGTGGACATGTGTTGAGCGTGGGGTGTTTGTGCGTATCGTGCAAGGGTGAGCCCCACAGAAGAAAGGAGTCCCTCTTTTCCGCCAAGGCATAATGTCTTAAAGAAAGGGAGGTTCTGTCTTAGGCAGCTCTCAATGTGCAACCAAAGAATATTGAGGTGACTTAAGATGAAAAGTTGCAGAGGAAGAGGCATCGGAGTGAAAATCGCTCATTAAATTAGAAGTGTTAAAATGGTGAAGGAACGCTTTGTCATTTAGGACATTTTCATCTGATCTGTATCACTGTGTGAAAAAGTACGGTGTTGCAGACAGCACTCCCAAGGATAAAATTTAAAGTCTATAATGTCTGGTGCACGTGAACAATAGGAGGGACCCTTAGCCCTCCCAAAATATAGTGTAAAAAATGGGATGTTCCTAGCACTCAATGTGAATATAACAAGAAAACCCTGGAATATGTCAAAATATATCAATTGTATTGAGATAGATATACACAGTGTACAATCTGGAGAATGCTTCAACTATCGTGAGGGGAATCTATGTGTACAAACACGTGCCAAAATGGCGTGATGGGAAGGAAGGGAAAAACAAGAGGGAAAGAAGTGACAATAAACTGCCTAACGGCAAAAAACCAGAGCATTAAACAGCTATTGATTAGATTACTGGCTATAGCAGTGTAACCCTGTGTGGACACATTGATAGGATTATTCAGTGTTTCTCTATGTAAGGATAGTTGCAGCATCCTACAGATTGTATACTGTGTATATCTATCTCAATACAATTGATATATTTTGGCATATTCCAGTGTTTTCTCGTTATATTTACATTGAGTGCTGGGAACATCCCCTTTTTTTCAAAACTATTACAATATATTTCATGTGTAAAGTGTTTTGGAAACTATTTTCGTATACTGATGGTATTGATGTAACGGCAAGATGAACACAAAGTAAGTGACAGAATGGACAACATGTCACCTACATCCCTCATATAGAAGCTATAGACTATAAACAAATGGACAATGGGAACATACAATTCACTGGCTGTATATATGTTGGGTTACTGCAGAGAAAGCGACTGCTTTGTTTTTTTTTTAAATATATTTTCTACTAAATTATAAATGTTATTCTTTCCTTTGTGACATCACTCACAGGGAAACATATTCAACCAAGAAGGAATCCCAAAAATCAGCATTTTTTTCTTGTGTGCTTCATTCTAGATTCCTGCGTACAAAAATCACCTTACTACAACGTTCTTGTACCATAATTGGCGACTCCTACCATCTTTTCTTTTCTCGCGATGTGATTTCCAGACTTTGTTTTTCAGATTGATAGTTGGATGCCTTTGTTACGAACATCAATGTCTTTGGTTTAGAAGGTCAGAGGTGGAGGATCCAGGCAGGAAAACCATTGCTGACAACAGAACACATTTCTGCATCATCAGACAGGAAATCCTGGTGGTGACATTGTAACATTTTAAAGAATTTACACCCCACATCAGCAAACAGATATTGCTGCAGGCAGCACTTGTACAATCCATGCGTTAAGAAAATGGCAGCCACAAAATGTACACACTTCTCTCTAACAATGAAGCGCATACTTTGTGTAGTTTGGGCATCAGTGGCATTTCATAAAATCCATCTGTTTTAGAACTAATTTCATTTTCTTTGTCCCACTTAACCTTCAATGTTTAGCTCAGTGGCACAGTTAGTTGGACATCCTAGCTGCCAGTCCATCTCTAGGTCTCTGCTACCCAGACTTAAACACAGGGATAGTGAACTCTAATGACTGATTTCTGCGATTCTCTCACTTCTCTTTCAAGCACTGAAGCTTTGCAACGCTTTGCATGCTCCTCTTGTCCGCAAAGTGATTAAGTCATGTCTGCCATCTAACTCATAGTGATCTAGACCTGGTTTTGTGTTCCAGTTTGTTACTCATTTAATAACTGTGATATAAAAGAGTAAAATCTGGAGGAAGACTGGCCTGGGTAACTATTACACTGGGTTGAGCGGGAGTGAGTTATGGGCTAAGTGCTGAAAGTTGTGCCACACATCCCGTTAATTCCACCAAACGTGCATTCTGACGCCCAGAGAAAGCAAAATGGCGCATGTACACAGAAGACAACCACCCAATCAGTCACCTGTGAAATCTTCCACCAAATAAAACTTGCCAATATTTCCCAAAACATCTCATTTAACTCCAAGTGACTAATTTCTGCGGTTCTAGTAAAAACTGTGCTCATCATTTGAAACTATATTTATGTAAGCAACAGGCACCATCGCATACCAAATCCATTATGAGGACTTTATTCTTTTAGGAATTCAAACTAAAGGTCATTCTCTCATCCCTTCCAAAAATGTGAATTTCCGTTTGACGCAAGTCCGTTTCCTCCCCAAATGAGTTTTTTATTGTTCCAAAAAGCAGAGACCCAAATCTCACTTTTGCACTCACTTCCTGTTTCCTGCCTGAAAGGAAGTACAGATTTCTAGCCATGTGAAACTGATTCATTTACCAAGGAAATAAAACGTTGCTAGCTGCTGAGCAGGGCAGCGTTCGGCCATTTTAAAGGAGAGCAAAATCCATATCTTTCTATCCTGAATGTGCAACACAGGATCTCCTAGACCCAACACATGTTTGTGAAGTCTAATCAACAGTAAAACATGCAAAGTTTACCAGGGGACACTGAAATAGCCAGGAACTCAGGAACCATAAACTATTTTGGGTTGAGTTCATAGTTTGAACAAAGGCTTTTTGAGAATTTCCTTTTCCTGCGATAGTGTACAAAGAGGAGTCAATTTTAGGCAGCAGAAGTGGATTCTAAAAATGTCTAGTTGTGTACTGGTTTTGCTACACTACTAATCTCCATCAGTTAAAGCATAATTGAAAGTTCATTTTATACTACCTAAGATAAAATATCCACCATCGGCTTTTCATCTTTAAAACTGATGTTTTCTATGCGGGCAATTTTTTTTTCTTTTGTAGAATATATAAATAAAATTTAAATTAACTAAATGCGCTTATGAGTCAAATATCTCTATAGCATGAGGCCAGTCACAGTCCATATAGAGTTCTTATGCAGATCTTTGATGCTTCTTTGTGAGCAGTGTTCTCAAAATCTCTTAAATAACGAAGAGAACTCCTAAAAAAGGTGGAAGAGTGCACAGACACATACTGGGCACAACGGTGAAAGGTGCGATGCGCTCAAGATACATACACACACCCCTCTCATCTCTGTCCGCTCCATGCTGTTTCCTCCTCTCCTTGGCCCCACCCACAGGCTCCTGACACCACCTCCTGATTGGCTACTGCTGGGTAATGCAGCCAATCAGGATGGAGGAAGCTTTCCTGCCCCCTAGCAGCAGCCCTGCTCTTTCAGTGCTCAAGGAGATCTCGCAGCCCCCCAAGCCGGTCAGGTCACTAATTTGTCACTGGACAGAGTGTCCAAATACAGGGCAGTACGGTTCAATACTGGACACCTGGTAACACTAGACACAATACTGTGGTGTATTATTGCAATCCGAAATAAAACAAAACTCAATACATACACACTCAAAGGTAGTGCCTGGTAAAAAGCACATGAAGTGGGGTCCTTCACTCTCATGGTCTCCTTGGCCGGTGTAGGAAGCTGCTGTCCTGATATGCATCGACTGCCTCCGGGCGCCATTGCCCTCTACAAGCGGCAGTATCACCGCTGGATAATGTCACGCCCTGGGAATTTACCAGACTGCACTGCAGTTGTGAGAGCCTTCCTGCACACAGCTCTATGCGTTCCGTGGGTCTTCCCAGCATTCCGCGGGTCTTCCCAGCATTCCGCGGGTCTTCCCAGCATTCCGTGGGTCTTCCCAGCATTCCGCGGGTCTTCCCAGCATTCCGCGGGTCTTCCCAGCATTCCGCGGGTCTTCCTC
The DNA here is from genome assembly GCF_040206685.1 of Ascaphus truei. NCBI lineage: Eukaryota > Metazoa > Chordata > Amphibia > Anura > Ascaphidae > Ascaphus > Ascaphus truei. The sequence continues at coordinate 9,063,160 of NC_134503.1, forward strand.
GCATTTTGTGCGCTTCTCCACATTTCACGACTCCCATGTTTCGCGGCTCTTTCCTGCGTTTCGCGGCTCTTCCCTGCTTCTTCAGGAGTGTGCTGCAACTTCAATATCAATTTTTTTCTTTGAAATTTTAAATATAGCAATTCATGTATATGCAATATTGGCAATCTATATTTTCTGCTATATAGTCGTGGTTGGATAGTTTTGATTTTTCACAGAAATATGGGTCCATAAGGCACTGGACTGGGCTTAGAAAAGTGCATCAGAATCTCATGATGACATGGAGTTAGGTTTAAGGTGACCAGATCTACCGGTTTAGCTGGGACAGTCCCATTTTTTAGGGCTCTGTCCCGACTTTTTCGGGTGCTGTCCCGTTTTTTTGGTCCACCTACCGAGCGCCGACTGCGCATGCACGAAGAGCGCTTGCCGACCACGCATGCACGATCGGCACTTGCCTACTGCTCTTGTGCGTGCACGATCGGCACTTGCTCACTGCTCATGCCAATTGGCAAGTGTCAATCACGCATGCGCACAAGCAGCCGGCACGTGTTGGTCGCGCATGCTGGGTGAGCAAAAGCTCTTTGCGCATGTGTGACATTTGTACCGGTTTTTGCCTGGACAAATATGGTCACCTAAGTTAGGTTTTCACTGAATACTCAAAGGTGCACTTTATAATGGGCATAGGAACCTTCACATTTAATTTGGGGAATGGCTCTACGGACCACTTCAATCACTTTGTTATTGGGGGGGGGGAGGGGGTGGAAATGCTGTTTAAAACCCCATTTGTTGCATTAATAGGTCTGGCGGTCTTCCTAGTGCTAGGGACCCTGTCGGTTGCCGGTGAAATTAACTTTTAATGTTTGCAAAACCTGGGGTCAACCGTAGAAATCCACAAGTCATAGTGTACCTTTAATGTGGCGGTTCCCAAGCTTTTTTACATTGTACACCCCCTGCTAGAAAATATTTGTTCTGTGATCTCCTAATTAATACATCTTATTGTCAAACTCATCAGGCTATTGCTAAAAAAAAAAAACAGTGTGACCCCACTGATCCCAGGCAGTATAGTTTCCTGAGCTCATTGGGGGAAAATGCTTAATAAGGCCCCAAACTGCCCCTCATTATGGATGGGATAGCGGTCATTTACTGCGGGAGCTTACAAAACCACGTCCCACAATGCCCTGCTGCTGTGGATGCAAAGCATTGTGGGTAGCGACTTTAGAAGCTCCTGCTGTAAGTGGCTGCTGTACCCCTCCACACTAAGGTGCAGTTTATGGCAATTAATAAGTGCGCAGTCCCCACCAGGGCTCAGGAACTCACTATACACTGCCTGAGAGCTGCCATTACAAATTTCTGGGAGCGAACCCCTTAGAGACACCTCACCTCACGCACCACGTGTTGGGAATGTCTCCTTTAGTAGAAAGTTATCTGAGAAAAAAAATACTAAATACTACAAATAATGCTACTAAACTATTGCAACGGGGCACTGGAAGGAATATATTCAGATGTTTCCACTGACAACTTTTTATTAAAGTAGAAATCCTGAAAAATGTTTTTTTTTTTTTTTTTAACAGAACTCAAACCAGGCTATTCTTATCTCCAGTTACTCCCTGGTGTCTGAGGTACATACTGGTTTAGTTACCGGTGTTACCTCATGGACAAAGGGAAGCTGCAACATCATCCCCCTGCACCCACAAGATTTGGCGGCCATTTTGATTTCCCTAAAAGGGCGAAGAAAACACAGACAAATAAACCAGTCGCTATTTTCGGAACTCGAGGCATATCCAGAGCTAGAAAATGGCGCGATTCCGACCTGGAGGACTCCCGGCGGGAATGCTGCGTTACAGTTTTATCCATTTTTGGCTACTATATGATGAAGAATACAATCTTTCAGGGGTTTTTTTTCTTTCTTTTTTTAGGAATAGATCTCCTGATTTTGCATGAAATGTAATAAACGATGTAATCCCTTTGCACCCAGGGAACCCAGCAGGGAATTAAATTGAATGTGGGAGAGAGGGAGGGAGGGAGGGAAGGAGAGGTGAGTGGGGAGCGGGAGAGGGTTTTGTAGGTTAGCACAAATTGTCTTTTTCACTAAACTGAAAAATGTTGATTCTAAAAAAAAAAGAAAGAAGAAGAAAAAACCTCCCTGAACATACGATGTGTGTTAACTTACAATATGCGTTGAGAGGCATTTCCTGGCAGAGCTGATAAGGAAACGCTGGAGCTAGGAGCAGGTTATCGGCACGGCTTTAATTCAGCGTTCTAAAAACCCAGTGATTGTTGGTTAGATTCTTTGAGGCCCCAGTATGGTCGCCATATCCTGTCTTGCCTTTAAATTCTTTATGGGCAAGCTACCCAGCTATCTGAACAAGCTCCTCACCTCTACCACATGCAGCACTTATCACCTGAGATCAGACTCCAAAGACTGTTCATGGTCCCAAGGCCCAACAAAGTATCCGGCCATTCCTCCTTCTCTTACCGTGCACCCCAAAACTGGAACAACCTACCAGAGACTCTCACATCCACCACCAGTTTAAGTTCTTTCAAATCTAAGGATGTCTCACACTTTAATCTGGTCTGTAACTGTTTCATACGCCCATAATATATATTATCTTTAACTGTGCATGCAATGTCTTGTATATAATGTATACCCTGTTCATTTATGTAACTGTATTTGTAACCATGTATTATTTGTCTTAACTCTGTGCCCAGGACATACTGGAAAACGAGAGGTAACTCTCAATGTATTACTTCCTGGTAAAATATTTTATAAATAAATAAATAAACATTGAATCCAGTCACAGACCTATTGTCCGCTGCAGTGTTTTTAAAGAGCGCATTATAGAGGGCGATTTGAATTTTTTTGAACATTTTTTTTTTTAGCATAGGATTGAAGCAGTGGGACTTTTGGAGCTAAACCCCATTAATTTCAACTCCAGAGACCCCCTGCTGGCGGAGATACAGACCTCTGTAGTGCGTGCCGGTAGACGCACCGCTCGGCTAACGTAATGGCGGAGTTTCTAAGCTCCCGCACCCTGCGGGCCAATAGGAAGCCGTGACGTCATCAGGTTCAGCTTCCTATTGGCCCGCATGAAACAATACCGTCGCCCCCTTTGGAGGTCTGTACCTCCGGAGACCCCCTGCTTCAATCTTATGTATGCGACTTATAATACATCTCACATATCCAAAATTCCATTCCCCTATGTATTATTTTTTCCCTCATTTTTTTTTTTTTTTTTTTTTTAAGAGCTGGCAATTTACAAAGTTTATTAGTAACTAGAAAAAAGACAAACACAATTACTCAAAAACAGAGGCTGTTCCCAGCACTCAAAAGAAAAAGGTATGACAAGAATCCGTCAAAATGAATTTTTTACTAATTTTTAAATAGGATAAATACATCAGTTCCACGTGTGGATAAACACGATGTGAACCAGCAAGGACACGAGCAACAGATAAACAGGAAGACGAAACAATAAATTATATTAAATAAAATGAACAGTGATAATCTGATAATGATCTAAGGACAAAAGCTGCTGATAACGGTCCTATCTATAAATTGTGCAACTGAAGTAGGGACACTTATCCTGTCCTAAAGGTGGTAAAACCCGGTAGGTACGAAACCCACCGCCTCTATGCTCTCACCCTACCCCATCACTATCACTTAATTACCCCACTCTCACTCAATCCCATCCTCCTCATACTCATCCCCCCCTCCCTCCTAGCCCCCCTCCCCCCAAAAAAATCCCCACACCAAATAAATACAGCTACCACACACCACACAATACAATAACCTCTCCCTCCCCCCCCCCCTTCACATACACACTTACCTTGCTGGTGGTCTCAGGCCTCTGGTACTCTGGCTCTCCCCAGCTCCTGCGGGCCTTTCTACCCCCAGTAGCTGCCAGGCTGTGGGACACGTGTCCTGACTCTACCGCCTTGTCGGTGGCCCTGATCCTGCCTCTTGCCTATGTCCTGTTCTTTAAAAAAAAAAATACATTGGAAGTTGGAGCGTTGGAGCATCAGATTTAAAAAAAATAAAAATGTATTTGGAATGGGCAAGACCAGATATCTTTAAGTAACTTCTTTAAATCTAGTGCACGTGGTTTGCAATGCACCAGGGTCACTCAGGGTGATGATAATGACCTTTGCCCAGCTGCCAATATGGCAATTCTACTTGGTTAAATAAGCATGAGATATTAAACACACACAGTAAACACGACAAGGGCAAACGTACAGTTCAATCGGCGTCAAAACTCTTAGAAACCCTGCCAGTGTTTTGCTGTTCCCGTAGCAAAGATGCAAATCCCATTTAATAGCGTGTAACTGTGGGCCGCAACTCAAACACTATTACCGAACCCATCCTTGTATTGAAGAATGTGAACACAATCCAGAAAAGAACTGCTATAAATCAACAGTCAGCGTTGTAACAGTGTGCGGGGCGACATCAATCCCGGAGGCCTGAACTTTGCTTCTCATCCATGACAATGTTAGTCTTGGGACAGAACAAAAATTAATTGGGTTGAAGAATCTTATTTCAGAAGAATGTAAACTGTTTAAAGTGCCTGACCCAACAAAAACACTTATTTTTTTTTTGTTTTAAGTTGCTTTCTTTTGTGCAAGATACAGTTTTACAGAATAAACAGGGCTTTTGTGTTTTTTTTTTGCCAAACACAGAGTATTTTGTACGTGACATGATTTACTAAAATGTATATTATATTTGCGTACATGTATATGTCACATTTTCTTTAAATCTTTAAAGCACAGCCACCCGATGCCATTTGGTATATGGGGAGTTCACCACACTAATCATTACATTTTAATCCCTGTTCCATAAAATGTGCAATCTGCGGTAATTTTGATACTTAATGCGTAGGGCCAAAGGATCAGGCCAACGTCTCAATAGCAATTTTATATGGTTTGGAGAAATTCTACTTCAACATCAGTACTGAAGGTAGGTCTGATAGCCTAATGGTGTAGTAACATATATAAGCTAAATGTCATTCAGCTCTGATGTTTCTGGACCTAAAGAAGAAATATATGGGATTTCAATTGATCCATCTATAAGTGTCTGGATTTACGTGATGCATTCCTCAATCCAAACACTGCATTGCAATGGGTCATCTGTGTGCAAAATATTACACTGAGCAATGACTGCAGCATAGAGACTCGCTGCACTGCACTGTACTAAGATTGTAGCTTGGGGGCTCATTTAACTAGGTTGATAGGTGTTTAGTATTGTACCGGACTGTCCAGTATTTGGACACTCTGTCCAGTAACAAATTAGAGGTAACATTGGACATGTATGTGTCTGGTATTACCTCTCTGGACATAGTGACCTGACCGGCTTGGGGGGCCGTTGGACTTCCCCTGAGCAGGGAGAGAGCAGGGCAGTTTCTAGGGGGCTGGCAGCTTCCTACATCCTGATTAACTGCTGCTGGCTAATGCAGCCAATCAGGAGGAAGTGTTAGGAACTTGAAGGTGGGGCTAAGGAGAGGAGGAAACAGCTTGGAGCGGAGAGAGGTGAGAAGGGTGTGTGTGTCGAGCGCGTCGCACCTTTCACCATTGTGTCCAGTATTTTTGGAGAAGCCACCTGGCAACCCTACATTTAACACCTCAACACAGTAACAAAATATACAGATCTTTATCAGGTAGTTCCTGGGGTTTAGAAATACTTGTTCACGTGTACATGTTGGGATAATAGCAACATCATATAGGGCTTCCAGTCAGCGCCGGATTAAGACTTTGCGAGGCACTAAACTAAGATAAAGATGAGGCCCCTATAAAAACAAAAATATTGTGGGCAGGTTAACTACCGTAAACTGTTTGGAGAACTCCTCACAATGGAAAGGGGGTGTGTGTCCATTCCTAGAACTTAAACAAAACAGGGACTGTGGGTGTGAAGTCGAAGGAAAGAACCAACTAAACCATTATGTTCTTCTGCGGAATGTTATTGAGTCACTGTTGTCCGTCTTTTCTCTTTACATGACGTAGGGCGCGTTTGACGTACATTCAACTGTTGTTACTAAAGATTGAAAACACTATTGATTTTATTCTCATTTATTTTTAGCGTGAAGAGATCCTTTGGATTTACAGGGCCCCTCGTGTATATTGTAGGTGTAGCCCTGTTTCCTAGTGAACACAGACCGCTACCGTATGCTGTATAACCTGTAGGCTCACAGGGCCTAAGTCTCTGCCACGGAGAGCCTGGGGCACACGCAATACTTGAAACTTGGTGCAGCGCCTCCACCTGCGACAGCTTCCGCCAGAGGGGAAGTGGTTCTTTGCAGGACACTTATGTACATCAACACACACACACAGCAATATAACCAACCAAATAACTTTACTAGCATGAAACGGAATTGCGTAACCTCTCTCTCTCTCTTCAACGGATGTCCCTCTCTAGAGGAGACAATATACACTGCGTCTCGCAGGACGCTCACTTCCCTCCTTCACCGGGTGATCCCACCCCGTGTCCAATTCCCTTGTCCAATATATTCCCCACCCTCACGTGAGACAATGAACCTATATGGGTGACTGCTCAGCCACTGTGTGTTGAATAAATGGTGATACAGTTGGTGCACTTGTAGTTTACCTGCCGGGCACTACAGTACCCGGTCCTGCAACAGTCTTCACAAAGGATCGGTGTGGGGCCGAGATGACGTCGACCGTAAGCGTCCGGGGCGATCCAACCCAGACGCGCAGCAGCACGGCAGCGGGGTCTGAGCCCAGACCTCCCGCGGAATATGAAAATGTCTCTGTTAATAATCACGTACACAGTAAGGGAAACGGAACCTATCTAGGGCCAGTCCCTATCTCAGCTTCACACTACTGTGGCTCAGGGCCTAACTGGGCCTGGGGTATAAGGCCTAGGTAGGGGCTGAATGCCTCCCTACACCGGAGCTCCTTCTCCTTCCTCCTCCCGCTAGCTCTGACCCATGTGCGCACCCCTCGACCTCTTTTCCTCCCTTCCTCACACCGGATTGGTCTTCGCACGTCACAGGGTCCGTGGGGCTGCTGGGACCTGTAGTTCCCGGGCCTCCCTTCCTATCAGAACTCTTCTCCTTCGCGGGCTTTGGCCACTATGCCCGCGCATGCTCAACCTCCTGCCGGGCCGATCCTGCGCCTGCGCCAACCCTCAACATGGCGGCTCCCTCTGCGCGGAACCTCCGCTATCGGAGCGTTCCCTGTACTGCGGCACTCTCCCACCCAACACAACAACAACTGGTGGCCCAGGGGATCCCAGCTACATCGGTATATGGGGCGGGGGGAATGTTCTTAATATTTGGGGGATCCTCAGATTGCAAGGCCCTAAGCTGTAGCTTATTTATCTTATATGTAAATCCACTGCTGTCTCCATTATAGGTCCTGGTTGGGGTTGTAGAATTGAGTCATGCTCGAGGGGGGGGGGGGGGGAGCAGCGAGCATGTTGGTCCCACTTTGGTGCCTCAACATCACAATGGGACCATAAATTGCTAGAACCAGAAGAACAAATAATACATAATAAATAATAATGTGTGTGTGTGTGTGTGTGTGTGTGTGTGTGTGTGTGTGTGTGTGTGTGTGTGTGTGTGTGTGTGTGTGTGTGTGTGTGTGTGTGTGTGTGTGTGTGTGTGTGTGTGTGTGTGTGTGTGTGTGTGTGTCATTCCACAATCCAGTTTTATTGTTCTGCATGCTATATATTTAAGTAACTATCTAACACCATGAGATCTTAAACCAGAAGTGGCCAACTCCCGTCCTCAAAGGCCATCAACAGGTCTGGTTTTAAAGCGGTCCCTGCTTCAGCACAGGTGGCTCAGTCATTGACTGAGCCAACGATTGGGCTACCTGTGCTGAAGCAGGGATAGCCTGACCTTTTGGTGGCCCTTGAAGACTGGAGTTGGCCACCCCTGCCTTAAACTAACTAAGAGCCGCTGCTGGTTCATAAATATGCAATAAATCAGAAAACATACAAGTAGAAAGCTTTTAAGCTTGATCATTGTGTATTCCTAGCGTTCTCCTTTTAATGTTCAATTAACACCCCCGCTCTCGACCTATTGCAATGCATTGCTGGCCCGAATAGCATCAGTGGGGTTGCATGAAAATTAGAATTGGACTCCATTAATATTAGTTGGGGGCAGGTTAAGGGTAACATGAGCGCCCCCAAATATATATCCTAATGGGTAAGCACTACCCCTGTGTTTAAGGCAGGCTTGGTATACTATGATTGCCAGACTGGCCTTGATCATGTAATTGCCCAGGACCATTACCCCTTTGACATCTAAGTACTAAAGCAAACATGGAAGTGTGTGTTGTGGAATGCCGATCTATCTCCCCCCCCCCCCCCCCCCCCACCATGGTGTTCAGGCGTTTAGTTGCTGAGTGTGATCGCATTAGGGCCCCGGCCCCTGCGTTCAGCATTAAGTGTTTGTTCTAACAGAACTCTTTATCAGCCCCAAACACACACAGGATTTCCTCTCCTGGATTGTCCATCCCAGTCCTGATTTATACAGGAAGAGGGGCATAAAAAGCATCCCTTCGGACATTTAAAATACCACTGCTGAGGCTTTATAGCACTGTTGGGGACGGTTAAGAGACGAGCAGAGGGCACCCGCAGGCATCTTCTCCCAGCTCTGCGGGGCGGCAGGCATCACGGTGCGAGGAGTTAAAGAGCGCAGCCGGCAGAACGCGGGCACCATGGCAACGCCGTGGCTGGGAGCTCAGGATACGCACGGCACTTCAGCAGGTAATATATCATTTACTTGCATTTAAATCCATTTTATCCGGGAGTATACTGCAATGTATAATTAATGTATGTTCTCACGCCTGCGCGTGACTTGTCAACTAGCACCTCATTTTCTTTCGATTTACCTCTGCGTTTGGCGACAATGGAAACCCGTTCTTGGGTTACAGCTTAGAAACTAATAATAATTCTTAGTTACAGCTTAGAAACTAAGCTGAGGAAGGACATTCATTTGGTGCCATTAGTGGGACTTTGAGTTCACCAGAAAGCTGTTATTTAAGATCCCTACACAGGGTGTATCTCATTAGTAATCTGGATATCTGAATGCGAGCACAGGCTAGGGGCTTTTTTTTTTAGGTGCCTCTTAAACATTCCAGTTTTGAAGTGTGCAAACGCAACAAGGCATGAAAATCTGCGCCAAGTCGGGTGCGTAAGAATGTCTTAGACGCACACGTTCATAGAGGGAGATGCAATAAAATGCAGTTATAACCATGCAAGCAAAAAGTTCAGAGCAACCTAATGAAGATCTCCCAGCAACCTGTACTGTCTATACTGTACACCTGTACTGTATATACACCTGTACTATATATACACTGCAATAGCCCTGAGTATGTAAGAATATTGAAACCTCAAGATGTCACTGCTGTGCTCTTTTGCAATTTGTGTATTTTGCACTATTCATCATTGACTGTATTACTGATCATGATATTGATTACTATAGTCATCATGATATACTAGTTTCCCATTGATTTATCTATATCTGGGAGTTTTGTTGGGTACACTAGATGTTGGATGTTAATGATTTAAAAAAATGGGGCAATTATAAGTTGTTTTGTTTAATAGTTTTTAATCTTTTAATATTTGCATGGTAACCAAACACAGTGGAAGCTTTTTTTATTCTTCTTCTTTCTTCTCACTTTCCTGAAATGACTGTTTGCGGATCTAAGAATCTTCAGGTCATTTATTAATATTCATTGTTTGTCTTGTGTTCTTTCATTGTAATTATGATACCATAATTTGTCAAACAGATAAGCGGGTAGAACAATAAGTGTCCAGCAAAAATATTCAAATCTATTCCAGAGAAGCAAATGTTAATACTGTAAGGTTGATTGGAAAATGTCACATTACATTGGGAAACCTTGTGATCTTGGGCAAGTCACTTTATCTCCCTGTCCAAAACATAGATTGTAAGCTCCACGGGACAGGGACTGTGCCTGCAAAATGTCTCTGTAAAGCGCTACATAAAACTAGCAGCGCTATACAAGAACATGCTATTGTTATTATTATTTTTTTCTTCACTACATGGGAATGCTGTATTAGGAATATTTACAGTCAAAATACTAAAGATGAAAAGATACATTAGCTACATTATCTTGACGTGGATTTAAAACAATACAGTTTTAATTTTGATTATTTTACTCTTCTGTGTCTGTACCATGACGTAATTGTCTGGATGTTTAAATCAGGAACAAATCCTATTATACTTTTCATTTGGTGCATATCCCACATTTGTTAAATGTTTTCCTTTCATGATCCCCCCCAAGAATCCAATTACCAATTTACCTTTATCTGAAATACTTGACTAATTGAATCCATATACTGTGGAGTTTGCAAAATATCTAAATATAGTGTTTATAAAAAAAAGCAACAATTCCTTTAGCCGTAATCACCCTCAATGTCATTGGGGCAGTTGTAAGTGTTTTATTTACTTTTGCAGTAGGGAATATATATTGCACCAGTTAATTTAAAGTCCCCCAATTAAAGGATGGCTTAATTAGCTTGAGAAATCTGGTTCCAGCATTGAATGCAAAGAAATATACATGAAGATAATCGGTTTCCACCAATTACAATGCCGTATACCAGGGATGCCAACGCCAGTCCTCGAGGGCCACCAAAAAGGTCAGGGTTTGAGGATATCCCTGCTTCAGCACAGGTGCGGTGGTTCCGTCAATGACTGAGCCACTGATTGAGCCACCTGTGCTGAAACATGGATATCCTTAAAACCTGACCTGTTGGTGGCCTTTGAGGACTGGCGTTGGCCAGTCCTGCTCTAAACCAGTGGTACTCAACTCCAGTCCTCAAGCAACCCCCTCCCCTCCAATAGGTCAGGTTTTCAAGATATCCCTGCTTCAACATAGGTGGCTCAATCAGTCCGTGCTTCAGCACAGGTGGCTCAATCAGAGGCGCAGTCTTCGACTAAGCCTCTGAGCCACCTGTGCTGAAGCTGGGATATCCTGAAAACCTGACCTGTTGGGAGGGGGGGGGGGCTTGAGGAATGGAGTTGAGCACCCCTGCTCTATACGATAGTGTAACCCACGGGGTTAAACTAGTGGGGTTTAGGAATTCAAAACCACTTAACCTTCCTATGTTATCTGCAACCAGCCAGCCTGCAGTCCACAAGTTACAATACCAGGGTATTTCAGCAGTTTCAAGCTTGGACCCTGGAAAGGTATAAATTAAGACATTGTAACATGCTTTAGACTTAAAACTGACATTCTAAATAAAGGGAGCTACAAATATGGATAAAATAATGATCAGAATGACCGATCGCCATAGATACATTTGCATCCATGCTCTTTCTCCCAATGTAGCATGGAAGCTTTCACTTAAAGACATGTTTAACCCGTTAAATAGATTTTTACAATGCTATGGACAGTTCATACTCTTGCTCTATTAACTTTTCATTATTAGTGGTTTCAATCAGCGAGACTTTGATCTTATCTATCATTCTTTGTGCTGTATATGGAGCTGCAGATGACAACGTTATTCATCTGCAATTACGTCATTGAAAGTCGAATATTAAGTAATATTTTGCTTTGAACAATGGATCCATAATGAAGTTAATATACTTGTGTGTGTGTTTTTTTTTCCATCTAGTTACATGAAACGGGCCTGGCGCATGCAGACACTATGCAGATTCCTGGGAAGTGAAGAGGTAAGTGCATGTTATTGCAGAACAGAAACAGACATGAGGTTAGCATTATAGGTGAATGTATTTTTTTTTTTTTTTTTTTAAAGTCTGGTTATTATTAAAAAAAAAAAATGTACTGTATTCCCCTTTCATTTATCAGTGTTGGAAAAGAATGTAACTTGGTCCTATCAAACAAAGGGAAGATCTCCTTGTGAATTGTGTGTACATTACAAAGAAGTCATTGGTTATATTTCTTCATCTATATCATATGTTATATACATATATATTGTTGGTGTGTGGGTGTGTATGTGTATGTATGTACAGTATGTATGTGTGTATATATATATATATATATATATATATATATATATATATATATATATATAGATATAGATATATATATATATAGATATAGATATATATATATATATATATATATATATATATATATATATATCTATTTATATATATATATATATCTATATCTATATATATAGTTACATACAGTCATAGATGAGGTAGAAAAAAGACATGCGTCCATCAAGTTCAACCTTTGCTAAATTTAGACAACAGATACTTTATCCTATATCTATACTATACTCACTTATTGCTTGTGTGTCTGTGTGTATGTATGGATATAATATATATATATATATATACTTATAACAATATTTCCCTTATGTGCTGGGAATGTGTGTGTGTGTGTGATATATTATCCATTATAGAGATACAGAATACATTGTACATAGAGAAGGAAACCAAGTTAATGTAAAATGACTGAGGACCGCTCAGCTCATAACCCTTTGTCTCTGATCCTGGCAGTGTAATGGAATAATGCAAGGAATGGGCTTATTTGTCTTGCTCAGGCAGCTGGCTTAGGAATGTCTGGGAGCAGGAGACATTGTGTGGCCTCAAAATGTACAGCTGCAAAAAGGGTTCCCTTAAAAACCTTCATTCAACAGCTCGCATAGTATTGGTGGAAACAGCTCTTTACATATCATTAATACTCATTCAGCGTATAGATGTCCATTGCAATCATTTCTATTGACTGGACATGGAATTACAATAGCTGCTTCTATGCACAGTTTGCAGTCCTTATTTCGGACTACGATATATTCCTAACGTGTAAATGAGGCATGCAAGCACATTAACTACATGCAAGCACATTAACTACATGTAAGCACATTAACTTCATGTAAGCACATTAACTTCATGTAAGCACATTAACTTCATGTAATGCATTTCCTGCTTCGGCACTGAATGGGCATCCCACATTTGACGAGGCATTTTAGAACCTTTCAAAGATGAAGGGATTAAATAGAGATTCTCAAGCAACAATTATTTTTATTCTACTAGCATCACTAGTCCTGCTAGCATTTCCTCATCCAGTATGAAATAGGAAAAAATAAAAAAATATGTATATGGTTAAACCTGTATCTAGGTTGAATGTTCACATGTTAAAAATAATAAATACTTAATTACAGGGCATCTTTGGAATAGGATAATGGTGCACCCAGCAATGAAAGTCTGACCAAATAAATGTGTACTATTACAGGGCAGCTGAGTTGAGTTGACTTGGGTACTCAGATAATCCATATTTACAAATGACTTGAGCTTGTGCTGTGAGCTGTAAACCATAGCAGTGAAACTATTTAGGGTAATCCAAACACACACAGACACCTGTTCATCTGTTTGCTTCCAACAGAAGGTGGTTTATTTTGGATAGGAAGCACAAGAATAGGAAGCACAAGAGACAGGATTTCAACTGATTTGTGATGGATGAGACAACAATTTCAGTTTGTATGCAGGAGGGGGTTAAACAATATTATTGGGGTTTCAATGAAGTTTGATTGAATTAGTGAAAAAAATCTAACTTTGTCGAATTTTTTTTTTTTTAAATCCACTTATCTGCAATTTTTTAAAATTTTCTACAATTAAATGTTTTTTTTTTGAGAGAGTCAAAATTCAAGGGGAAAAAAGGACAGTGTACTTTTAAAAGTGACATGTGGTGAGGAGCATTTTCTTGATTTAAATAGCTGTGATATTAATAATACTGGTAATTGTGATCCTCTTCCAGAAATTCAGCAACAAGGGATATCATCTTAAAATGTCTATTGTATCATCGTCAGTAAAATGCAGGCATCTTTTACATGATGAAACAACCTTGTTAACTTTATACGGTCTTCAGAAAAATGCCTCTCATATTGCATTAACCCCTTAATTGCTCAACAGCAAATGGCTGCAGCTCCATCCAGCACTAAATGAGTCTTATTGTAAACTTGCTTGGCAGTCAATGCAGTGTCACAGAAAATACTCCTCCTGTGGGAGAGAAAAATACACGTCCTTGGGCAGTAATTAGGCTTGAGTGACTTGGCTAAGTACAGTGAGTTGATCTAAATAACCTGGGCAAACTTCTATCTACTGCATTGCTACAGCCTCTGTTGTGTGAATATGGTCGAGCCTGTGTTAACCCTTGCCGTGTTGGGGTGGGTACCACCTTCTGTATATTTTAGGTGTCTCTATTTGCCTTCCACAAAGCAGCCAGGGGAAATCTTCTTCATAAACATGTTGACATCCACAATGGGAACGAATGGATGGTATTTTATGTCCAGTTTCAGCCAAGAACTTGCATTTACAGTGTATGCAGTCTCCACTTCCAACTTTCCCAAATTGCCATAGACTTGTCCTTGAGTTCTTTCAAGAAGAAGCTTACGAAGTATGAAAGGGAGTATTGCTTCATATCACTCAGTACCTTCTAAATCCTTTTAGGAGATGTAGTCCAGCCATATAGCAGCTAGACTGTACGTTCCATCTCCCTTCTTGTGTCAAGTGATCAAGTCACTTTCAGTGAATGGGGGAAGGATGGGTGTAAATCAGGTGGAATCACATCTCTATGATGTCATCCAAAAACTGGTCCTGTGTCCAATAGGAAAAGGGGAGAGGGTGGTTTCCCTGCTGGCACGTGGGGGAGGGGATTCCCCTGGACTGTGTCACTTTCAGAGTAGTGATCAATGTATATTCCAGCTTCATGGATTAAGTGTAACCAGCACAGTCTCAAGGACATTTACCATCTAAAAAGAGTCATGATTTAAGAAAAAAAAAGCAGGAGAAATAAGTGGGAGTAATAACTTCTAGCTAGCACTTGGTGAACCAGCAACATCAAAGCAACCTTCATATATTGGTTTTAAAGTTATTCCCCTCCCTGGGATCAAAAGTGAGTAACATCCAATCAAAGAAAACCACGTTTGTGAATTTACTTTTAATATGCATGCAGCTGTCAATCTGAATATTATCTGTTGTGGAGTCACTGTCTCACACAAGCATCCACACCCTGTATGTAACCCATATTCCTATACAGTGGGCTGTAAAAGTAGAACGTTTTCCTACCTTTTGGTAATGGGCTCAGTTAAAGGTCCTGTGGCGACTGAGGATGTAGAGAACTGTTTGCAAGTATTATAACAGTAATGTCAGGAGATCCTGTTGTCTGAATATGCCTGGGATGCAAAGTCCTGACTGATCTGTTAAAGTCTCGAGTTGCTTGTTGATCGGAAAATAGTATTATGAGTTTTTTTTTTCTGTAAAACTTCAGTAATTCAGAATTCCCGGATTTTCCATAAACTTTCACCTATTTGTATAGCACTCCACCTAGTGGAACAGAAAACCGAATATATATTTTTTTTTTTGCATGTGAAAAAGCCTTATTATTGCAGAAAAGGATTTACTGTGCAAACCACGTGGCTCCTTTAATAATGCAAGTTTATCCTTTTTATATCATATTCGCCAAACATAAAATCATTTAATGAATGCATCTGCATGTCCTCCAAGCAGCAGTGACTCCTTTGGGTAAGAATGAGCTTTGAGAGCTGGTTAGATTATCCATTGTGGTCCAATACATGCAGTGCTGAAATGTAATAAAAACGCATGCTTTTTCCATGACTGCAATACTATCCCCCCCAATGCCTGTGGGATAATATACACAGATTCCTCACAAATCCAAGTCGTTTAGAAAGTCTTTAATTAGAGGTTCGGCTTGTCTGATTCCAGATGGTGAAGTTTATTTTCCTTTTCTGTGTCCCGTTTGGATGCTTGTGGATTTGAGATGTTGGAATGCTGCTATCACCTTTAATACTGTGCTTGGGTTTTATTAGTGGGGGCTGAGCAGCGGTCACCAAGTCATTATTATTGTAGAAGTAAAACGTTGTGGGTAACTGCTTAGAAAGGGATTTATGTTGCATGCCTTTGCATTGAAGCATTTTATTGTTCTTTATCCTGAACAGATGGGGAAGAAACCCGTTTCCCTGGCTGTTTTTGAAAGAGACCCTTTAACACAGGAGGGAGAAACTCCGGTTCTCAAGGGCCACCAACAGGTCTGGTTTTCACGATATCCCTTCTTCAGCACAGTTGGCTCGGCCAGTGGCACTACTGAGCCACTGTTTGTGCGGATGTCGGGATATCCTGAAAACCTTACCTGTTGGATATCCTGAAAACCTTACCTGTTGGTGGCGCTTGTGGACTGGAGTTGCCACCCCGGCTTTAACCCCATCACTACCAGAGAGTTGGGCAATGCATTGCTAGTATCTCTGGCAGCAACTAATACTGATACATGACATGCTATGCTTTGGTAAGGCACTGTTCAAAGACACACAGTCAACATTATGAGCTCAGTGACTTTACAAATCAGCACATCCTCACGTAAAGCATGATAGATATGTGTTGATCTAGGCATGGCATGATTGATATATTTTAAGAGCAGCTATAAATTCTGTGTAGATCAGGTGGTGACATGCAATGATTCCAGGTAGTCATGCCTCTGCTGCTTGGTCTGCGAGTGCTATACATTGATTCCAGTGAGAAATGTGCTAGGGGAGCGCTTTCTGCTGTTACTTGTAGCACAGAGTGAAATCTGTCATCTGCACTTAAAGCTGCAGTTCAGGCTCCCGTTTTTTTTTTTTTTTTTTAGTTTTTTTTTAACTTCAATAGTTTCATGTGGGCAATCTCTAATTACCTAAAGAACTGCATAGCTGCCGGTCAATTTGTTCTCCGTCTATTGATCGAAAAGTTTGGCCACATCTTTAAATATGGGGAATGTAAATCGTTGCTATAGGAACAAGCATGCTTGTTAAAATAGAATACAAGAAAATTGGTCTTTCAAAGTTGTTTTTTTAAACAGAAAATGCTAAAAGTATTTTTTCTTACTACAGAACTGATTTATTAAAAAAATCACACATGCAGGATATTGCATGAACTGCAGCTTTAACAGCCATGTTGAATATACTGTAATTACAAGGGGATGCAAAGCATTGGGATTACCAGGACTCTTTAAGGGATTTCATTTGTAACATCTCTTATCAAAATCCCCTTGCAATCGACTAGTGCAGGAGGTCTCAATTTCAGTCCTCAAGGTTCTCAGGATATCCCAGCTTCAGCACAGGTGGCTCAATCCATACCTGCTTCAGCACAGTAACAGTCTTTTGCTGAGCCACTGATTAAGCCAGCTCTGCTGAAACAGGGATATCCTGGAAACCCGACCTGTTGGTAGCTCTTGAGGACTGGAGTTGACTACCTCTGACCTAGTGCTTATCTGCTGCAGATAGGAACGTCCTGGTACTGATCCATTCAATGGTATGACACCCTGCAGTAGGCCCTCCCTGAATACTCGTCGGTCCGGCCTGCTTAGAAGCCTGAACCTGGATTTCCACATTTTTATGTTCGCCGTGACCTTTGCAGAAATCATTCCTGGCCTTTCTTCGCCTGCGCAGATAGCCCCAATCTGCCTGATAAAGCAGGGTAGGTAATTAAAGGAGAAAATATGTTCAGATCCATCCTAGCTTCAAATAGACAAAAGTATTATCCAGGTCAAGTTTAAAGCAGAAGCATTAGTGGCGTCTTGCTGTGCTTTAATTGGGACCATTGATCGCTACTAGTGCATGTAACGTCGCTACATTTCGTTCGTGACATTTTTATCACTCCATATTGGTAATGGTTTCCGGGCCATGAATAATCAAAGGACACTGGACTCGATTTTTGTCCTTTTATGCACCAAAATATTCATCATTGTGCCTGCTAATTGTTTATTATCCACACCTTGCTTTTGTGTATAATATATGTACCTTGGTCATGGTTTTCTTATAGTGCTTTGAGAAAACTCATATTTCTTTCTTTTTATATATATAGATAGATAGATAGATAGACGGATAGACGGATAGATAGATAGATAGATTTTAGTGCCATTCTTTGCATTGATACTTCTTCAGTTCTGCAACCGCAGAGACAACCCCCATTGTGTTACTGTCCTGATTAGATTACTGCCTTTCTCAATTATATGAGCCATACAATAAGACTTGTCTAAGATCTCAGAGGTTAACCAACTAAACGTAGCTTCTTTTAACACACAATTGTAGTTAACTAAGGTAGATCAATTGTGATATTAAGATCAATTATTCTTTGAGTAGAACGTCTCGGACTATAATTAAGAATTCCAATTGCACCCAGACTTGAAATTTCACCATTTATAAACTAAAAAGGATTAATGCTGAATATAATTTTTGGGAGGTTTACAGATACAGTAGAGCTAATGGTGGTGGCCACTTTTTGGTTTGGTATGTTGTTACTGAGCCAAAATGACATAATAACTGGCAATACTGGGTTAGAGCAAATGGTTCATAGAGCTTAGTATCCTGTTTCCCACAGTTACCATTGCCATTGAGTAGCATCTGTTATATACGGAGAGGTATTTTTATATGGCCATTGATGTAAATGATAAAGAAGCAGGAATATAAACTTTGGAGCACACTTTTAACCCGTGTGTGCCAACAGGTTTTTCAGCAGCAGGGTCACAATCGTTTTGCTCTCTGAGTTATGTGATCGGTAATGCAGCAGTCGTGTAACTCCTATTCTTTGGAGGTGGAATGGAAGGGTTGGCCGACCTCTTCCACTTCAGTGCGGCACGCCTTGGCATATGATGTAGCACACATGGGAATATGGAAGGAATGACGTGTTATATAGAAAGGACCTACTACAGTACCAGTCTGTAGCATTCAACGTGCATCATCCATAGGGCACTGGAAGTTAAAACATTTCCCCCCCTTTTTCTTCGATACTGTTGCGTGGTGCACTCACAAAAACACGATACTTGCCAACGGCGCTCATCAAAGGCGGTCCGGCATCGTAGTGGAATCCAGTAGAGTAAAGAAGTCAGCACCAAGTGGTCTTGATAAAACAATCCAAAGGATTTATTGAAGATAGATCAACGCCTTTGGCCCGCAAGTGGACCGAAACGTCGATATATCTTCAATAAATCCTTTTGGATTGTTTAATCAAGACCACTTGACTTCTTTACTCCCCTTTTTCTTCTACATTCCTAGACCTTGATATTGTTACAAAGTATTCTATAATATTCCAGGCACTGCTATTATATCTTCAGTGTAGGAACCTGCAAAATGTGGTTATGCCTTGATGTGGCTTTCAGGCTTATAACGCTTTGGCCAAATAGTTTAACATAATAACCCTTATTCATGAGATCACGATTTTATTTTAGCCTAATTGGTAGGAGCGCAGAAATCGTTCTTTTTGTTTTTCTATATGTAAGGTCTATCTTTTAACCAGCAGCAAACTTGTATAGGGGGGATTGCGGCATTATGTACAGTCTCTCACTGCTATTATACCTGAATACAATGTCACCATTGGGACAAGGTGCCATACCAGATTTCTAGAATACCAAGTGCCATTGCAAACATGGGGATGGGTGAAGGACCGAGGCTAGTTTGGGAACCAGTGAAGGGCATTTGTACAATCCTCATCTTTTTTTGTATTATAGGAAGGGGGAAAACATATATTTTGGAATGGCTCTGAACAGTGGGATATATCAGGGTGTGAGATTACTTATTGGTGTTTGCGATATTTTGGAATGAATGTCATACATTTTAGCAGAAGGTAATCTCTGCAGTGGAGTCCAACAATTCTTTGGAGGCTGCATATCGAGCTCTTTGAATGGCCAAAATACAGCCTACTGTGGGAGTTCCAGCTGGTGTGTTACTTAGCATCCATTTAGTAAGGAACCTTTCAATGATTTTAGCTTCAGGCAGTAAGCACAGTGGGAAGTGGTCATTATGGTGTATTACAGGGGTGGCTAACTCCAGTCCTCAAGGGCCACCAACAAGTCAGGTTTTAAGGATATCCCAGCTTCAGCACAGGTGGCTGTCTTTGACTGAGCCACTGATTGAGCCACCTGTGCTGAAGCTGGGATATCCTGACCTGTTGGGCGTCTTGACGACTGGAGTTGAGCACCCCTGCTGTAGACCACACCCCTGCAGCACCCCTGCTGTAGCTCATGTAAACTTAACCCATTGTCTCTTCCCCTTTGTGTTCCAGGGAGTACCTCCGAAGAGGTCCCATGCTACAAGAACGGCTCAGCGGAAAGGGCAGTGAATTTACTTTGACACAATATTTCACAGCAGGGATCCAAAGCCAGGCCAGAGATGTGGGAAATCAGCTGCCTGCTCATGGGTTGCGTCTTAATCCTTGGAGTGACTGGCACTGGGCACTTTTACCGTTCAGGGTAAGCCTCTTCTTTGTTTGCACTTCACATACTGTAGGCATACACCGCCGAGCTTTCCTGCCAGCCACAATGAGCACAGCCAGCCTCTTGTAACTGCTAGGGGGAACACACAAAGGCCAAGTCCAGCCATTCTGTTCCACGGAGACGACAAAACGGATCTGCTTTTGTGTTGAAAGACTTGATGGGACTATAGCCTGAGAATGAGACAGACTTCTGTTTTGTGCAGACATTGTCGAAAAATGGTTAAGCCTCCCACATGCAGCGCTGAGAAAAACAACCACAAGTGTAGTTGTAATGTGCTTACTGCTCTTTGCTCCCTGGGGACTGCAAAGCGTCATGCTGCAAATATGCAGCAGGCCAGGGGTGAACCAACAGGTCAGGTTTTCAAGAGGACACTGCTTCAGCACAGGTGGCTCAATCAGTGGCTCAGTCTTTGACTGAGCCACTGATTGAGCCACCTGTGCTGAAGCAGGGATATCCTGAAAACCTGACCTGTTGGTGGCCCTTGAGGACTAGAGTTGCCCACCCCTGCTGTAAACCTTAGCAGTGAAGGGGTTTTGTTGTCTGTGCATTTCTATTACTGTACAGTATAAAAAAATCTAAGTATACAGAAACACAACAATTAGTTTTCAGCCCTTAACCGCTTCTCTGCTACACAGACACATCGCAGCACAAAATGTAGCAGGGTTGAAAGGGTTAATTAGAAAAAGTTTTCAGGAATTAAAGGTGTACAGCAGAAAACGCACCGTTAAATCAAACGGCTTAATCAACATGATTAACCGAAATGGCCTGCTCCGCTAGATTTGGGTTACGTTTTTTGGGTCTCTAATTTAGTAGATAATATTACGAAATAAAGTCAAGACATTTGACAATCGCAAACGGCGATATTTATAGGGGGCAATCAAATTACGCCAAATGCACACGGCGCTGACGCCATATTTTTATTCACGCCGCAGTACCACAAAGTAATAATAATAACTTTATTTCATGTAGCGCTTTTCTCCCAATGGGACACACAGCGCGTCACAGTTACAGTACAGCGCGCGGTACGCAGCACATAGAAATGTTACAGACACAGTCCCTGCCCAGATGAGCTTACCATCTATGTGTTTGGTGCATGCGGCATAGGGAGATAAAGTGACTTGCCCAAGGTCACAAGGAGCTGCCTCATCTGGCAGTGAAGGGGTTACATTTTACAACCTGTTATTTTTTTTGGGGGGGGGGAAATAATTCTTTTACACACAATGGCTGTAAAACATTTGTTACTCATTTGCTGTCAGACCGTCTTAATGCGTATTGGGAAGGAGCGAGGCATTGATCGAGAGGAGCTGTGCTCATTGAATTACACTCGAATGTGAATAGCTACAATGTCTACACAGATATGAAAGTTGAATTCCGCTGGGAACTGGTGCACATGGCAGCGCAATCCCGTGGGAAAGATAGGGTTTCATTCTATACCGAGTTAAAACGCGTATCATTCAGATAAAGGCACCACTGGCACATTAATCTGCCTTACATATTTCAGTAATATCCAAAGTAACATGAATCCATTTCATTTATGAGAATAATTATGCACATTATGAGGTGGGAACGATGAGATTATTAGGAGAATCATATAACGTACAAAGCATTACAGAGCTGACCTTTGTAGCACTGATGACGTTAAGGGTGAATTCACTCAAAAGTAAGAAAAAATAAGATTATTCTACGTCTTATAATTACAGAATCAGTTTTCTCTCTCTCTCTCTCTCTCTCTCTCTCTCTCTCTCTCTCTCTCTCTCTCTCTCTCTGTATGTATATGTATATATATCTATATATATATATATATAGATATATATATATATATAGAAAGAAAACTGATTCTCTAATTATATATGTAAAAAATAAAATATATATATAGCCAATAAAGAATATCACTTGTGAGCACATTCACGTGTCTTAGACAGGTTTGGAACCCCGCCTTTCACCATTATCCCCAGCATACAGTGCTCCCACTGCAGCAAGGGATTCTGGGAAATGACATGTAAATGAGCACGCAATGTGTCACCTTTTGCCTGGAATATCCATTCACATGAGCCCATTTAAGCTGATGCATCGCCGTTCACACAGCTTTTAAGCACAGCATGGGATCAGCAAAGCAAGTACAAACCACTCACAGACATGTTTCAACATTGATGGGTATCATCAGTGTGAGGATTGCATGTAATTTTCCAGAATGTATATAGTTGTATGTAGATGTAGAGGTATCTGTACCGTGTTAGCCGATCTTAATAATCAAACACGAATAGACGATACTTTTATGTGGCTAACGATAGCATTTCGTTAACCACAGAACGGTATAGTCTATTCGTTTTTGATATATATATATATCAAAAAATAAATAGATGATACCGTTCTGTGGCTAACGAAATGCTTTTATTTGTGCGAGCTTTCGAGATACACCGATCTCTTCTTCCGGCGATGTTACAATGAATGAAGCAAGCAAAAGCTATACTATAAACAGTGTCTATTGGAATGTTATCTGTGCTGGTCCTTCCCCCGGTGTGGATGTGTTTTATGGCTGGAGTTGTCAAAAGGTTCCTGAAAGCAAGTGATGAAAGAGTGTGTATGTGTATCAGTGTGAATTAACATGAATGGAGAGCCCACAGTATATACAGTGCTTTACAAAAGGTGTGTGTGGAGTGGGAGTGGATATAAATGGTGTGGGTGGGTGTGGAAATGTGAGAGTTAGTAGCACAACTAAAAGTGTGTGTGGATACTATGTGGTCCCTATTGGTGTATAGGGATGGAAAAAGCACTGTATATACTGTGGGCTCTCCATTCATTTTTATTCACAGATACACACACACACTCTTTCATCACTTGCTTTTAGGAACCTTTTGACACCTCCAGCCATAAAACACATCCACACCGGGGGAAGGACCAGCACAGATAACATTCCAATAGACACTGTTTATAGTATAGCTTTTGCTTGCTTCATTCATTGTAACACCGCCGGAAGAAGAGATCAGTGTATCTCGAAAGCTCGCACAAATAAAAGCATTTTGTTAGCCACAGAACGGTATCATCTATTTATTTTTTGATTATTGAAGCTCGGCTAACACGGTACTGATACCTCTACATGTATGTATGTATATATATATAATTATGCATTATAATGATTACAAATGAGTTCACAGTTTAGCATTTCTATGGCACGGTCTTGTTTCCTTCTCTCCGGCTTCTTCTTTATTGATTGACAAAGCCAGCAGGGCAGTATAGAATATCGGAGCGGCATGGATAGATGCAGAGCTGCGCTATACTGTAGGAGGCTGAAACTGACACATCCTGTCTGACAGGCACTAATTCCGTCTGTGCTGAGTGCTTTTTGCTTTCTATACAAAGCAGCTTATTAGAAATGACATGACAGATTGGAGGTGAAAAGGGATTTTTATTAGAAATGCTGGGTTGACCACGGCTATGATTGGATGCAGCTTTACAGGGACTTATATGTGGTCTTTAGGGCACGATGTTACGTGGTTCAATGGGAAAGCAGGGTCAGCTTCAGGTCTCATCTCGTCTTTCCCATTCCGAATGTTTGATGTAGTGTCAGTTTTCATTGGACCTAGAAAGCGATGTGCACCGACAGCGTCACACATGATTATCCTATAGTTTGCTATACTAAAGACATAACACACCAATAGTTCCTATAAGACATTGAACAGTCCCACGTGTGTAGGTGTCTAACCATGCATCCTCTTTAAATCAACTTGGTTTCAGCAGCCACATACTTTAACAATGCGCCCACATCAAATCCCAGTGACCCAAGTCATCACCAACGGTGGTTCTGCGCCAGTGTAATAGAATAGTTCTTACATCAGCGGGACGCCGTTCCAGTCTACGAGATCACAGGCGCAAACATTGTGCGAGGTTGTCTTCCAATGAATGAGACTGCATAGGTCGCAGGCAAAATTGAAATATTAGGTTTGAAGGATAGCATATTTGCAGCTATTTTTAGAATACTCGCATCATTAGCACAGAGAGAAGAAGGACCACTTTGCATTTTAATTTCAGAGTAGCTACCCAATTCATCCTCAAACCAATGGGGAGGTGTGTACAGGAAGGTAAAGGTAGAAACCAGCAAAAACGAGACCAAAATCACAAGTCTAAGTACAGTACCACCTTAATTGGTTATATACCCAGTATCTTTGAGTGCATATTTTTAGGTGGTACTTAGACCTGCTCCAGTACAGTACCTGTGATTTCGGTCTTAGTTTTGAAGTACTTGTATCAATGTCTTATTTAACAAATGAATGATGTTGTACTCACAATCCTCCCAGTGTCTTCACCTTTCATGCTACACAACACTTACTGTATATTGTAAAGGGGCTGTTGACAAATAATGGAATACCCCTACATTATACTGTATTTTAAAGTAACTGAACGCAGCCCATTATACATTGCACGTTGTGGTAAGATTTACTTTACAATAATATTTATCTGTGTCGCCAATGACATTAAGTCTTGCTGCATCTGTATAAAACCGCACAAAAATCCAGTAGGATTTTAATCGGGCCGCAGGAAGGGGATTCTCTGTGAGCTCCTCTTTGACATTTAGAAAGCGGAAACCTTTTGTAAATGTTTAACAGTGAATATGCGTGAAATAAAAACGTCGGGAGCGGTTCCTGCTTTTGGTAGGAGTATAAATGTTGCACGTTTTATGATCCCGTTGGGATGACACTGCCCTTCTGTTTTAAGCCGTAGGATATGCCCAGCCATTGGACAAACTGGAACAGTGCCCCTCACAGAATCCTTTGTTCAACCTGTTTACAAGCCCGTTATGACCTTGTGCGAAGGTCACCGACTCTGCAGTACGTACAGGTTAGAATTTATGCATCTTTGTGGGGAGTCTGTAATATTAGAGGAGGGAAGGGGTAATATTATTTTTTTATGAAGCTCTTTAGCTGGGAGGAGTATCAGACCCTCCAACATTCTGCACATACAAATAGGTACCACTAGGGTTCTTCTACTCGTGCTGCATGAAGGTACGTCCAATCAATGCTTATCGAAGTCCCCTAGCCTATGCAGCTCCGCACACGCAGAACCCTTTCTGGTTTATAGCTACAGCTGGTCATACAGGACACACAACATGCTTCATAGGTAGAGCTGAATAGTGTATGTAGTACAATGGCAGGAGAAGTTCTTGAAGTGTCTTAGAGAGAACAGGGGTGCAATAAAGCATTCTCTTTTGACCCCTTAAATGTTGTGCCATCACTGGCAGCCTACAGGGCTAGGGGTGCATTATCAACATTACATAAGTTGCTGATCAAGAGTGCATAGCATTTC